>NC_051207.1:403078-485429 GCF_015220075.1 Falco rusticolus | reverse complement strand
GTCGCTCCCAGCTCCCGTTCCGGAACATTCCACCCCTCCAAGGAACATGGGAAGCCACATGCTCGGGGGTGACAGCTGAGGAGGGGTTGCTCCCAGCTCCCGTTCCGGAACATTCCACCCCTCCAAGGAACATGGGAAGCCACGTGCTCGGGGGTGACAGCTGAGGAGGGGTCGCTCCCAACTCCCGTTCCGGAACATTCCACCCTTCTAGGGAACATGGGAGCTGCTCCAACGGCACCAAAGCCACATGCTCGGGGGTGACCCGTTCTCCCAGTTCTCCCAGCTCGCTCCTGCGGGCCTGGAGGGAACGGGAGCCCCCACCCCTGCCCAAAACGGGGGGACACGCAGCGCCAGGGGTGGGGGGGGTGGGGGGCGTTGGGCGCGTGGCGGGGGTCACCTTGGGGGTCGGCTTTCTTGAAGGCGTTGCCGGCATCCACGAAGTTGGTGGCGGCGTCATGTTTGCTCTGCAGCTGCAGGTGGAGCTGGGCCGCGCGGCAGAAAGCATTCCCGGCCGCTGCAAAAGGGACGGGGGGGGGGTCAGCCTTGATGGGGGGAGGGGGGAAGGTGGGGGAGGGGGTGGGGAAGGTGGGGGGACCCCACCCGGAGGGGACTCGCTACAACCCTACACCGGCTTTCCAACCCGGAGGAGCTCGCTCCAACCCGGAGGGGACTCGCTACGACCCTACACCGGCTTTCCGACCCGGAGGGGACTCGCTCTGACCCTGCACCGGCTTTCCGACCCGGAGGGGACTCACTCCAACCTTACGCTGGCTCTCCGACCCGGAGGAGCTTCCTCCAACCTAGAGTGGACTTGCTCCGACCCCGCGCCAGATTTCCGACCCGGAGGAGGCTCGCTCCGACCCTATGCCGGCTTTCCACCCTGAAGGAGCTCGCTCCAACCCAGAGAAGACTTGCTCCAACCCAGAGGAGGCTGGCGCCGATCCTAAGCCGGCTTTCCAACCAAGAGGAGGCTCACTCCGACGCGGAGGAGCCTTACTCTGGCCCTGGCCCGGCTTTCCGACGCGGAGGAGCCTTACTCTGGCCCTGGCCCGGCTTTCCGACGCGGAGGAGCCTTACTCTGGCCCTGGCCCGGCTTTCCGACGCGGAGGAGCCTTACTCTGGCCCTGGCCCGGCTTTCCGACGCGGAGGAGCCTTACTCTGGCCCTGGCCCAGCTTTCCGACGCGGAGGAGCCTTACTCTGGCCCTGGCCCGGCTTTCCGACGCGGAGGAGCCTTACTCTGGCCCTGGCCCGGCTTTCCGACGCGGAGGGAGCCTTACTCTGGCCTGGCCCGCTTTCCGACGCGGAGAAGCCTTCTCTGGCACTGGCCCGGCTTTCCGACGCGGAGAGCCTTGACTCTGCTGCCCTGGCCGGCTCTTTCCGACGCGGAGGAGCCTTACTCTGGCCCGGCCCGGCTTTCCGACGCGGAGGAGCCTTACTCTGGCCCTGGCCCGGCTATTCCGACGCGGAGGAGCCCTTACTCTGGCCTGTCCCGCTTTCCGACGCGAGGAGCCTTACTCTGGCCCTGGCCCGGCTTTCCGACGCGGAGGAGCCTTACTCTGGCCCTGGCCCGGCTTTCCGACGCGGAGGAGCCTTACTCTGGCCCTGGCCCGGCTTTCCGACGCGGAGGAGCCTTACTCTGGCCCTGCCCAGGCTTTCCGACGCGGAGGAGCCTTACTCTGGCCCTGCCCAGGCTTTCCGACGTGGAGGAGCCTTACTCTGGCCCTGCCCAGGCTTTCCGATGCGGAGGAGCCTTACTCTGGCCCTGCCCAGGCTTTCCAACCCGGAGGAGCCTTACTCTGACCCTGCACCGGCTTTCCAACCCGGAGGAGCTTGCTCCGAGCAGCAGAAGGCGAGGACTGTCACGCCCGGGGCACGTCGGCACACACGTACCGCTCCAGTTTTTGGCCATTTTGAACATGTTGGCGGCTCGCGCGTAGATGTCGCATGCTTCCTCCACCCGGGAAGAGCCCCTGCAAGGAAACGGAAAAAGAAGTTACAGGAATTCCTACCCTACAGGAAGCTCAAAAAAATCCAGGAAAATCCGTCAGTTTTCCTGGAAATCCGCAGATAAACAGAACCCAGCAGTGCCTTCAGCCCAAAGACCCCCAGAAGCTCCTCACACTCCACCCTCTGCTCCCCCCGCACCCCAAAGTCCCCCAGGGGCCAGGATCTTCACCCCAAAGACCCCCAAGAAACTCCTCACCCCCCTTCTCTACCCCCCAGCATCCCCTCGTCACCCCAAAGCCCCCCCAGGGACCATCATCCTCACCCCAAAGACCCCCAGGAAGCACCTCACACCCCTCCACACCCCAAAAAGCCCATGACACCCCTAACCAACCCCCCCGCCCTCCCTCCCCCCCGACACCCCCCCCAGCCTCCCTCCCCCCCAGCCTCCCTCCTCCCCCCGACACCCCCCCCAGTCCCCCTTCTCCCCATAACACCCACCCCCACCCCCCTCCCCGACACCCCCCCAGCCCCCCTCCTTCCCACGATACCCACACCACAGCCCCCCTCCTCCCCCTAACACCCCCCCAGCCGCCCTTCTCCCCATAACACCCACCCCCATCCCCCTCCCAGCCCCCCTCCTCCCCCTGACATCCCTCCCAGCCCCCCTCCTCCACACGACACTCCCCCCTCACACACCCCAACCCCCTCCCCAGTCCCCCTCGCACCCATTACACACACCCCGACCTCCTTCCTCCCCCTGACACCACCCCCCCCGGACACCCCCCCAGCTCCCCTTCTCCCTATAACACCCACCCCCACCCCCCTCCCCAGCCCCCCTCCTCCCCATGACACACCCCCGGCCCCCCTCCTCCCCTTGACAACACTCCCAGCCTCCCCCCCCCCCGCCGCTGTAGGGCCCCGGGGGGACCCCACCGGCGCGGGTTCGGCCGGCGCTCACCCGAAGAGGCCGGCGAAGAAAGACTGGGAGCCGCGGACCTTCTTGTCGGCCTCAGCCAGCAGCTGCAGGGCCTCCTTCTCCTTCCCGGCCTGGTCCATGGCGGCCGCCGCGCTCCGCCCGCCCTGACGCCGCCGCGGGCCCGCCTCACGTGACGCGGGCACCGCTCCCCATTGGCTGGCGGCGCACCACGTGAGGCGGGCGGAGGGGCGGGGCCGGCGCGGCTCCCCGGCGGCGGGCGGGGCGCGGCGCCACCTGGCGGGCGCGGGGCGCGGGGCGCGGGCGGGGGGCGGCCGCGGGGGGCGTGTGATTATTTTTTGGGGGGAGGGGGGGCAGCCCCAAAATGGGCCAGTTTCGTCCTTTTTAGCTATTTTTGACGCGCTGCTGTGACGTCGCGCTGCTGCGCTGGGCTGCACCCCGCAGCTCGGCCTCTAATAGGGGGGAATTGGGGGGGGGGGGGAATTGGGGGGGGGGGGTAAGGGGTCAGCCAAGGTCAGCCAAGCCCCCCCCGCCCGCGCGGTGACATCACGGTGACGTCACGGCCCCGGCGGTGACATCACGGCGCTACCCGGCACAGCAAGGCTGGCTCCGGTGGAGCCCAACGCACCGCGAGTGGGGGTGACCCGCAGGGGTCACGGCACCCTCGACCCCTCCCCGCCAGGCACTTAACGAAGCCCCAGCTAATTAGCGAGGTCAGTAATTAAAACCCCGACCTTGCCCTACTAAGGGCCACCCACCCCCACCCCCACCCGGGACTTCTGAGAGCAGCCCCAGCTGAATTACTTCCAGGTGAAAGGCTAGCGGCGCCACTAACGAAGGCGGAGGATTTAACGAGCCCGCTGCTCATTAACGGCCTCCTTCGTTACGGGGGGGACACGGGACACACACGACACAGGCCCAGCGCCTGAAGGAGGCGGTTTTTGGGGTGAAATCACCCAAATACGGCACCTGCCCATGGGTGGGAGGGTGACGGCGTGGTGACGGCGATAACGCGGTTGTACCGCCAATATTCCCCACCCCGGCAATAATCCTGTTTCCCCACCGCGATCTGGGATCTGGGATCCACTGGCTGATTTGGTAACGCCACTGGTTTTCCTCCCCCCTCCCCCCCAGCGCAGCGCTGCTGCCGGGTACAGGATGGCGGGTGCCGGCTCGGAGAGGGCGCCGCAGCTACCGGAGAATGGTGCCAAGGCGGAGGGCGAAGCGCAGCCCAAGGAGGAGGCGACGGAGGAGCCGGTGCTCCCGCTCATCCCGCCAGCGGTGCCAGGTACGCGTGCCACGCGGCTGCGCCTCCCCTTGCCCTCACCGCTATCGGCGGTGCGCGTGGTGGCTGACATTAATATTCCATCGCCGTGCACGTCGGGTGATATTAATATTCCTGCGCCGCGTGCGTCGGGTGATGTTAATATTCCTACGCCACGTGCGTCAGGCGATATTAATATTCCTGCGCCGCGTGCGTCGGGTAATGTTAATATTCTGGCGTTGCGTGCGTCGGGCGATATTAATATTCCTGCGCCGCATGCATCGGGTGATATTAATATTCCTGCGCTGCGCGCGTCGGGTGAAATTAATATTCCTGCGCTGCGCGCGTCGGGTGAAATTAATATTCCTGCGCTGCGCGCGTTGGGCGAAATTAATATTCCTGCGCTGCGTGCGTCGGGTGAAATTAATATTTCCACGGTGTTTTCTCTCCCCAGAGGAAAACTCGATGGTTTTCAACGCCTACGCCATGGCAGCATCCAAGAGGAAGAGGGAGAAAGGCAGCGGGGGTGGTGGTGGGCAGGACGGCGCCAGCGCCGCGTTCTACGTCGACCGCCGCAAATCCAAGGTGTGGAATTACTACACGAAGCTGGGCGACGCGTACGTGGAGTGCAACGTCTGCAAGAAGCAGCTCTCCTTCCACAACAGCACCACCACCATGCGGGAGCACCTGGTGAGGAAGCACAGCATCCGCGACACCCTCCTCTCCCAGCTGAGGGACGACCAAAGCGCCGAATCCGATTCCTCAGCTCAGGAAAACGCCGGCAAACGATCCCGGCAAATGACGCCGCCGGAAAACGTTTACCACGCCGCGCCCTGCTCGGACCCACGCTCCGATATCATCCTGGAGCTGCTGTTGGAGATGATTTTCCGGGATTTGCACCCTCTGTCCGTGGTGAAGGATAAAGGTTTCGGGCTCCTGGTGGGATACCTGGAGCCCAACTTTGCCTTGCCGGTGCCGGCGCAGCTGGCCGGCATGCTGCGGCACCGCTACACTGTGATGAAGCGGCAGCTGGAGCGGTACCTGCAGCCGGCGCAGGCCGTGGTGCTGTGCGTGGAGCTGTGGCCATCACTGTTGGGCCCGCTCTACCGCAGCGTCAGCGCTTGCTTCATCGACGGCGAGTGGCGGCGAGCGCGGTGCGCCCTGGAGACGCGGCCGGCGCCGGAGGGGGAAGGGGAGGCGGGTGAGGGGCTGTGCGCTGTCCTCTCCAAATTCGGCGCGTCCGGCAAAGCCGTTTTCTGCGTGATGCGGGACGCGGCGGCGGACGCGGCGCAACCGCAGGGCTGGAGCGGTCTGTGCTGCGCCGCTCGCACCCTGCACCGCTGCGTGGCGGCGGGGCTGGAGGTGGAGCAGGTCCGGGAAGCTCTGGGTGCCGCCCGCGGCATCGTGCGGTATTTCCAGCAGGACGCCAAAGCCACCGGGTCCTTGAACGGGAAGTTGGAAGCCACCAAGAGGACGAGGCTGAGCCTGGCGCTGGACGCGGAGGCGCGGTGGCTGAGCACGGCGGAGATGTGCGAGAGCCTGCTGGAGCTCAAGTGGGCCGTCATGGCGGTGCTGGAGGAGCACCCCGAGGGCGCGGCGGCCGCGCCGCGCTTGGCCGATGGCCAGTGGAAGCTCCTGCAGGACCTGGTGGGGGTGCTGAGGACCGTCAGGATCGCCGTCGCCTTCCTGCGGGAGGAGCAGAACGCCTCCATCTCCTCCCTCCTGCCCTGTGTCCACGGCGTCGCCGCCGCCATCGGGCAGCAAGCGGAAGAAGCCGGCACCGGCGCCGTCATCCGGACGGTGGTGGGGAACATCAGGGCGGAGCTGAGGCGGTGCTGGGGGTCGGCGGAGGATGAGAAAGTTCTGGAAAACCCGGCGGTTATCGCCTCCTTTCTGGACCCGCGCTTCAAGGAACTGAGGTTCCTCAGCCCGGCGCTGCGCAACGAGCTCCATCAGCGCGTCAAAACCATCTTGTCGCAGATCTCCAACCCCCAGGCCCCCGCCGGCGGCCGCTTTTGGACGCTCTGCTGGGACTACAAAGCCGAGGGGGGGGAGGGCAACAGCCAGCCCCCTGCCCCCAAGGAGCAGAGCGCCAGCGCGGCGCCGCAGAGCCCCTATGATATCCTGCTGGGGAAGGATCCGACGGAGAGCATGCCGGAGATCCACCAGCAGCTGGAAAATTACATCGTGGAACCGCTCTGCAAGCGCAGCACCAACCCCTTGGACTGGTGGAAGAATAACGAGCACCGCTTCCCGGCCGTGGCGCGGCTCAGCCGGCACTTCCTCGCCATCCCCGCCACTGCCACGCCGCCCGAGCAGGCCTTCGCCACCGGCGAGAGCGCCCTGCAGCACCGGCGAGCCGGCCTGGCGCCGGAAAACCTGGACCAAATCCTCTTCTTGCACCAAAACTTTGATTTTCTGGACGTCGTCAGGAGGGGTAACGATCCTCGCCACAGAGCCCTGCGCTAACGCGCGTGGAGGGACACCAAACCCACCCCGAGCGCCGCCAAGGGATTATTTTTTTATCCCCAAATCCCACCTACGCGTTGGGGTAACCGCCTCGGCGCGAGCCACAGAGCCCACGAGCGCTTTTCCACGCGTAAACCAACTCAGGCCTCATCGCCGCAGCTCAGCACCATAACATCCGTCAATCAGAGTGCTCGTCCCGCCGCACCCCATTTTATTTCCTTTTTTTCTTTCCTTTTTGGAAGGAAACGGGCGCTTCCAGCCGCGCAGCGTCTCCCCGGCGTTGCTGCCGAGACGCGCAGCCCGCCTCGCCTGCCGAAACATCGGCGATGGAAAAGCCCGGCCTTGTTTTCGCCAGGCGGCTGCTTTCCCTTCGGGATCAGATAAAAAAAGTTTTTTGATTTGATTTTTTTATAAATACAAGGGTTGGGGGGGAAGCAGAAGGAAAACGATCAACGCTCCGCAAAGCTGCCATTGGGTGAAGGAACTGCCCCAGAGATCATCCTTTAAAGAGGAAAACGGAACTGAAATACGCGTCGGGTCATACTGGATGTGAGTATTTGGGAAAAAACACAGAAAAGCCATGAAAATCTGTGGCCTGGCAACAAGGAAAACGCCTTTTATCCCTCTAATGCCAGCAGAGACACGACTCTTATCAAATTCCTTTGCTGAATTAATCAAATCCTCGGTTTTCCGGCACCCGAGGCAGCGTCAGTGATGTGGCCGCACACCAAGCGGCGTGCCGCCGAAGAACAGGCGCAGGTTCAGGCCAGCAATCAAACATAACGAACTTTAATGGTTTAATTACCGCTGGCGTAACAGGCAAGGGCAGTCCAGAAGCGGCTGGGCTCGGGGGAGCGCCACGCGCGAGGTCCTGATGCGCCGCGGGGCTTCGCGACAGGACCGGGGCGTTCGCGACGGCGGCGATTTCTCATTAATTTCCCTGTTGTGCCTCTTTCTGCCCCAGAAGCACGGGCTGAGGGCGCTCAGCGGGAGTTTTAGACGGAGGCAAAGGACTCCTGGAAGCAAAAGCAGATGGAAGTTGCTCCCGGGATTTGTATTTTGCTATTTCAGTCCCAAAAAACAGGCTGTGCTCCCCCAGCCCCACGCACTTGGCGCCCGGCGCGATGCCTCCGCAGCTCTTTCTGTCAAACAACGCTGAGAAAACCCAAATCCATTTTCAAAAAAAACACGTGCCGGGCACAATGCTGCAGCTTTTCTTCCCCAAACCCCTTTTCGTGGATGTTCTCCGCACCGGGTGGTTTTCTCCAGCAGGAAAAGCCCAGGTTGATTTTCTGGGATCGGTGCGACTCCGCCAGGGCTCCAAGGCCAGAGAACGTCGGAGTTTGGGGTTTTCTCCTGCACCAACGAACCTGGTGGCTGCTCCAAAATCCTGTTGCCCGTCAGTAGCAGAAGCAGCCGGCAGCCTTTGGGTCTTGTCCAGCTTCGACGCCGCTTCCAGATGCTTCTGGAACCATTTCGTCTTCAGGCGGCTTCACCTGCGGGCGGTGCTTCTTCATATGAGCGTTCCTCCCTTTTATCTTCTCAAATACCCTGGAAATTAGAAAACAAACCAGGATTTTTAATTTTTTTTTTTTTTTAAGACGATAAACACTGTTAAACAAGCTTTGTTCTTTCTATTTTGGTGAATTTCTGTGTTATTTTGACGCGTGGTACGGCAGGGTTCCAGCGCTTCGTGCCGCCGCTGTGCGGAACGTCGGCGTTGTTTTCAACAAGACAGATATTTGGGTCAAAAGTTGGTTGTAAAATTCAAATAAAAGCGCAAGGTGGCCAAAAGGGGCAGGGGCGGCCCTCCCGGCGCTCGCAGCTCCGCTTCCCCACGTCCCCCTAGGCACAAACTCCATCACTTTCAATCCCTTTTGGCCAAAAGCAGCAGGTTTCTAGAAGATTCTTAGCTACCTTCCACACAGGCTGCAGGGAAACATGCTCTGGTTGTCGGCACTTCCAGCCTGGCACTGAGCCTCGTCCCGACGGTGGGATGTGCTGCCTGCGTCGCGGGGCATCTTTTTCTCCCTCTTCCGCTTCATTTTCCCGTCTTCCTTCCACAGGAGGCAAAGCCGCTTCGGGTTCCAAACAACCTGTAAACCAGAGAGGCCTTAATTAATTTTTTTTCCTTCTCTTTGGAAAGGTGAGGGTTGCTAAAGTAGGGGGGGAAAAAAAATAGTTGAAACGGTAAAAAATGCTACTTGTAGTGATGGTAAAAAAAAAAAAAACAGCTGGAAAAATCCCTGCGCGGCTCGGGCGGCTGGAATGCGTGGCGTCCAGCGCGAAAAGGCATGAGCCCAGGTGAAGTCCTCCGAGCGCTGAAATAGCCAAAAATCGGGGTGACAACACAGGCCTTGAAGGAAAAATAAATATTATTTACACCACCCTAAGGGGAATGGCACTTTCCTCCACAAAAAAAATAAAAAAAAGCAAAAAAACAGGGTTAAAGCATAGAATTCCTGAGCACTGTTGATCCGGGGTTGCACAGTTCTACCATAAAAAAACCCAAAATATCTATTTCTGTGCCCAAAACTCCTGTTTGGAGGCCGGGAGCGGCTCCGAGTCACAGACTATCCCTGGCCACCCTCAGCGACAAGTCTAAGGAGAGCAAACGGGCTCGTTACCGTTAGGAAGGGATCGGGAATTAATTAAACGGGCAAGGGTGCCCGCCCTCGGGAATTAATGCTGCCTGTAACGAGTCAGGAGCGCGTTCTCGGCGCCGACTGTGGGATGCTCTGCGGTTCCAGATTATTCCCCAGAGGAAGTTTGGGAAAGTGGCAGCGGAATCGAACCCCGGGCACCCCCGGCAGTTTTTCTACCTTTTTTTCAGCCTCTTCCACCTTGTGTCTCTTGAGCTTTTTTCCTATGACTCGACTGTAGGCAAATTTAGCACTTTTTTTCCAGATATAGTAATATTCAACACACTGGGACACACTCTTAGTCTGAATCTATTGCGAGAAAAACAGAAGCAACCCATCATGGAAATACCGTAGCAAAATATTGCAGGCACAGACACACAACAAAACTATCTAAAAGGGGGGTTTTGGGGGGTTTTTTTTCCCTTTTCCCGTCCTCTCCGGTTACCGTGCCGCGGGAGCCCCGGCGGACGCACTGAGATGGGAGAGAAAACAAACCTTCCCGCTCGGAAAAGGCTGGAAGGGCCAGAAGCACGCGTGGGCAGCGCGGGGTTTTGATATGATTTAATTCTCTCTGGTATTTGGTACCGGAGATATTCGATATTCTGTTGTAATCGGGCACGTCGTCTTGTAGCGGCGTGTTTTTAGCATTCGGGAGCGAGCGCGAGGTTTCGGAGGATGGGATCCCGTCGCAGCCCCGGATCCACTCGATCAAAAGGTTTTACCTTCTTCTGTATCAGGTGGAAATCCTTCCCGTGGGCAGCGAGCGCCTCTTCAAACAGGTCCTTCTCCAGAGAGCTCCAAGCAGCCGAACCTGGCAGCAAACACCGAGGTGCCGATCCTCGTTAAGGTCGCTCGCTGCCTAATTAAAGCCAGCGCAGCCCTCAACCCGCGTTCCCGACATCCCTCCTCCTTCCCAAAGCCATAACCAAACCCAGCAGCCAATTAATTAGCAACGACCCTTATTACCACCAGCGGATCCGGAAGGGTACGGCTCGGCGCGCTTCTCCCGTTGGGTGTCACTGAGATCACACACACACCCCCCCAGCCCAAAAAACTGCCCCAAGCGATGGGGAGCGTTGTTTTTTTAAAAAAAAAATAAATAATTTTTTCACATCAGAGTACAGACAGGGAACTTGGCATCCCGGGGGAAGGAAGAACCGTTACTTCCAGTTTACCTGTGTAGTGATAATCAGCCAGCGGATGAGATCCCGATTTCTGCGGCACCCCAAAAAGCAGCATCTCCAAAGCCTCCTGCAGGATTTAACGTGAAAAAATAATAATTTAGGTTCCCCACCAGGGAAGCAAGAGTGCTTCAGGATGGCCTCAGCTCACAGAAACATTTCCTCAAGCCACACTGGAGCGTTGTACGGAAAGAAATCCCTCGGGATATGCCCCCGGGGACCTGCCACCCCCTCCAGGAGATTTCTCTCCGCTGGAGTCGTTCGGGGCTCGTCGCGCGCTCGCGGAGATGCTGCGCACACCGAGTCCTCCCACTGGATTTGGTCATTCAATCCCTTCCTCAAAGCACAGGGAGAGGAGCAGAACCGGGGCGAGGAGCACCCGGGGTGTTTGTCCAGAGCAGACCTGGGGCTTTAGTGGTGTTAATTATTCTCCAAATCATCACCTATTTATCTAAGAGCTGGTTTTATCAATTAAGGCGGGGGGACGCGATGCCCAGAGGCGTTAATGCAGACTCCGGCGAGGTGCAAGAACTCCGTGGGTTTAGCAAAGAGGCTGGATTCCAGCCTGCGGAAAACCGGGAGCGATTCCCAGCGCCCTCGGGACGGCGGCCGACGCGCGGCTGCTTACCAGGACGTTGCTCTGCGCCTCGTGCAGGCAGTGCAGGGCCAGCTCCAGGTTCATTCCTCCCCCCGGCACGGCGCTGGAGCAGGCCACGTGGAGCAGTTTGGTTACTACAAATGCAACGAAACCCAACCCAACGTCAGTTTGGGGCGAGAGAAAAATAAAAGGTGAGGCGGAAGGAAAAAAAATAAAAGGTGAGGCGGAAGGAAAACGGGGAGAAGTGTGGCAGATGGGCTGGAGACCAGGAAAAGGCATGGGAAAAAAAATAATTAGCAGCTCGTTAGAGCATGAGAGACCTCTGTCTTGCGTGGCTGGGTTAGTGGCGATGTCTCCCCAGGGCTTCCACACCAAGAGCCCTGCCTCTCCGTCCTCTTCCAGGCTGGATCCACACCGGAGCTCCGGTATCTCTGCCTGAAACTGGCTCCCAATGTTGATGTGGCTAAAGGAAGGAGGAAGAGGAGGGGAGGAAGGCAAGGTCCATCACGACAGCTGGCGGTCGCAGGGGCTCCGAGCAAGGATAAACACAGCACGCACACCAGCCACTTCCAAAAAAACCCAAAAAACCAAACCACGACCAGCTTCCACGGTTGCTTCTCAGCCCGCAGAGTGTCACCGCGCCACCCCCGTCACCCTCTTGTCTCCCATCAACTGGAAAAATTCCTTCTGCTTTCCTCAAAACCTGAGCAAAAGGCGTGAGGGGCGCTTTGAGACTAATGGGGAGCAGGAGGAAAGGGGGGAGGCTGCGACCACAGGTGAAAAACGGCACCCGAGTGTCGCGTGGCGCGAGGGAGGGGGGGCGTTTCCAATAAAATCAAGATTAAATAAAACCGAAACGGCGGTTCCCTCCTCGCCCGCGGCCCCCCAACGCTTGCCCATTACTCCAGCCACCACGCCACGACTCACGGCTGGACGCTGACTTTGGTGGTCTCGTTCATGAGACAAAGGCCAAGGTCTCCAGACGCTCCGCCTGAAAGATACCAAAAAAAAAAAGGTCCCTCCAGGTAAAGGGATCAACTCCATGTCGAGGGATCACCCCCCAGCCCACGCAACCACGGAATGTTCCAGAACTCTGAGCACATCAGCTCCAAGCACCACCAAGCCTTGCTGCTAAGCACCGTATCCAGGAGTCCCACCCCCCCTGGCCAGCCCAGCCACCTTTTCCACGAAGAAATTCTTCCAAAATTCCCACGTAAACCTTCCCCCGGGGCAGCTTGAGGTTTCCCCTTGTCCTACCACCCGCCCAAACCCCCTCCCGGGTGACACCCCTCCCCCCCAAATTCTCCTCCGCAAAAAATACGGAGCAGAATCCGAACCCAGGGGAAAGTGTGCTCGCAGGGCTGACACGCGGGCGTCCTCCCCACGTTGACATTGGGCTTGTTTTGGTGCAACCACGATATATTTTTTAATATTTAGGAAAAGGGAAATTTGCACCAAATAGCAGTAAAATAAAAGCAGCATCACCAAAAGCGACGGTTAAACTGCCCCACGTAAACGGCCGGAGTGGATCCCCCAGGAAGGTGGTTGCCCACTCGATTTCTAATGGATCTTGGAGGAAAGCACTTTAGATCCGGTTCCTGCAGCCTGTAGGGCAGCCAGCCGGGTTCCCCCCGGTCCCGTTCTGGAGGATGGGATTACCTAGGACGGTGCTGAGCAGCCGGCCGGGATCACCGCGGGCGGAGGACGAGCAGAGGGTGCTGAAATAGAGGCCGGATCCTTCCCGCAGGGGGCTGAGCATGGGAGGGGGTGTGTAGGGGGAGCGCTGGAGCAAGTCCCGCAGCAGGTGATCCACCAGGATGGTGGGCGAGCGGAGGGTGCTCCGGTAGCAACCTCCCAGCCCCGGCGGGGCGTCGGGGGCCGCCGGAGGAGGGATGAAAAGGGATTTTGGCCGCAGCAGCTTCATGTGGTGGTGCAGGTTGGCTCCCGGGTCCTTCCCATCCACGCCGTCCTTCCCGCTAACCTGGACAAGGCAATTCCAAGCAAAACATCAAATCCCTGCATCCCAGGAAGGAAGCAGGAGGCGTCCGAGGTGCTTGAAAACTACTTTTGTAGTCAGAGAGGGCTGGAAGGGGGAAAAAGAAAAAGGGAAAAACCTGGGAAATAGTCTTGCAATTCTTTTGTAGTCAGAGAGGGCTGAAAGGGGAAAAAAGAAAAAGGGAAAAAACTGGGAAATAGTCTTGGAATTCTTTTGTAGTCAGAGAGGGCTGAAAGGGGAAAAAGGGAAAAACCTGGGAAATAGTCTTGGAATTCTTTTGTAGTCAGAGAGGGCTGAAAGGGGGAAAAAGGAAAAAATTGGGAAATAGTCTTGGAATTCTTTTGTAGTCAGAGAGGGCTGAAAGGGGAAAAAAGGGAAAAAGGGAAAAAATTGGGCAATTGTCTTGCAATTCTTTAAATCGCCCAGGAAATCTCCGAGCATTTCCCTAGGCTCTGCATCCGTCCCACATCACACCGCCGACACATCCCACGCCACCTTTTTATTTCCGTGCAATTCAAGGTGACAAACAAGTTATTTCCAAGGAATTTCTGGCCGTGGGTCCCAGGATCTGCCCGCGGCCGCCGCGTCGTTTGCATGAGATTTGAGGGAGCGATTCCAGCCCAGTGCTACCACGAAATCACGGGAAGGCCGGAGGAACGCGACGGCCGCTCACCTCATTCCCGGCTGGCGAGCTCGTAGCCGACACCGGAACAGAGACGGGAATGACCAGAGGAGCCACCGGCACGTTCCCTGATGGCATCCAGGGTTTGGAGGGCTGGTTCCCATCTCCGGCCGCGGGGAGCCAGAGGTGGCTGGCACCTCCTGCGTGGCACACCTGACCACAAACACAAGGGTATGAGGACAGCAAAGCGCTTCGCAAACAACTCGCTTCTGCTTTCTCCGAAATAACAACGATAGTAAGAGCTACTACGCCGAGTAAGCCCCTTTAAGTGGGAGCCCGGAACGGGGATCCTTGCTGTGCCCGCTCCCGTTTCCCCAAGCGCCCAAGTTCACGCTCTTGGCTAGAAAAAAGCTCCCCCAAGATGTAAAGTAGAACTTAAACCCAGAATCGGCTACAGAAGCAACGAGCCGAGCACCGGGCCATGGTGCCACGGTGCGGCCGGGGGCTTGCGGTGGTTTCTCACTCAGGCGAAGCGGCTTTTCAAACTAACACGCCACCGTTTAAAAATTATTTAAGAGCATCCACTGAAGGGCTCCAGAAGCGCCACGCTCCTGGATCTTTTCCTCAAATTCCCAGGATAAGGGGAAGTCACTCCCAGCTTTTATCACCACGCACGAGGTTTAAAAAATAAATTCCTCGGGACCTTGATTTAAATTCCTGTCGAACGCCAAGCGCTGAAGGATTCCAGCCCCCGTTACCTGCTGCTCCTCCTTCCCTTGCGCTGAGTGCCAGCGCTCACCACCAAAACGCCCGTGGCTCTCCAGGCCCTTCCCGGTGGAACGGGGCCGAAGGCAGCTCCGGCAGAGAACGTCGCTTTCGCAGCCGCTGCCGTCCACCGGAGCGGCACCGGTGCTGTCGCTAGGTGAAAAATTGAGATAAAGGATGGGAAATGAAGATTAGAAAGTGGAACCACTTTTAAAATGGAGATTTCATCGCGATCAAGGTTAGAGCCACGCGTGTGTTTCCCGCCAGAAAGCTCGGTTCGGGTGGGAAATGGCTGCAGTTCGTTTAGCAACGAGAGAATTTAATTAGAGGGAAACCCCTGGCAGGGCATCACTCAGCGGCGTTACAAAGGTGCAGCTTTAAATCAGGGATGCGGCCGCCTCTTCCGAGCGTGAATTATACCCGTTAACCGATAACGCACAAATATTACTTCCAATATTAGGTATACAACTTCAAAAATAATCATAAAACTTTTTAACTGCCACACCACGGAAGAACAATCTGCTTTAAAAACTCCAGGAGCGTTTTCTTTAAAAAACACACATGTGGCCAGACTACCAAGGCTAGCTGGAGCAGGTAACTATTTTCACGATGAGCCACGACTTTTAATTTGCCACTCAAAAGTGACAAAGTAATTCTTAATGAGGCAGCAGCTCCCTTAGCCGTGACAGTTCGCAACAGGCGGGCAGGGCACCCCTCCCGAGGCCGCGTGGGGACCTCGCCGCTGCTCAGAAGGACGCAGAAAATAATTATTATTTTTTTTTCCCCCCAGAAGGGTGCAGAATATTAAAATCTCTTCTTTTTTTCCTTTTTTCCCCCCATGGAGCAGCTTGCTTTCTCGCTCAGCAAACGGCAAAGCCACCCAGGCTGGGCAGGAAGGTGGCAGAGCTGCGATTTAGCGACAGAAAACTCCACAGGCCTGCGGCCCCGGCACCAAAGGGAAGCGGCAGCCACCAAAGAAGAGGGAATGACGCGTTTTTTTCTTCAGCAGAGAAAACCATTCTGACTCTAAATCACCAACTGACTCTAAAAATAATCATAAAATCAGCTAATGGCTTCGAAAACCTAAATTCAGGGCCTGCCTCCATGATTCTAACACAGGAATTCTCCTTGCAGCCTGGCGGGTCACCAGGAATGCGACTGAGAGCAAAGCCTCTGCCCGCTGGGAAACCCTTGAAGGAGGGGAATCCCTTCACCTTATCCCAAATCCCCATTTTTTTCCTTCCCTGGCAAATCTGGGGGCTTTTGTTGTTGTAATGTGTGAAAAGAACAAGCTCAGTCATTCCTTATTGCGTCCTAAACCATCTTCAACACTTCACACAAGCCACCTGCCCGCCACACTGCGCCGGTTTGACCGCTGCCAGTTCGGAATTAGGTCGAAAGTCTCCTTGTTCTAATTTAAACACCTATTAATTAGCTGGCCGGATGAAAGGGCTACATTAAATCTCAGCCCCCGAGGGAAAAGGGCCCGAGAAGGTGCTAAAACACGCTCTAGAAACCACCAGCCCCCGCAAAACTTGAGCGCGAGCAGCTTACCGGCCGGCCGGCGAGCGAGCTCCCTCCGCTGCGTGTGTCAGGGTGTAGATGTTGCCACCCTGTGGGTAAAAAGAACCAATAAATCGAGGGCAGCTGTTGTTCTGCCCGCCAGCAAAGCTTGAAAATATAACCAAAAGCAAAACAATAAAATAAAACCGACAAAAATAAAAGTTATTCCGTTTCGGAGAAGAGGAACAGAATGTTTTCTCCAGGAAAATAATGCACAGCGAAGCAGCGCTCATTAATAAATCCTGGAAATCTGGGCAGTCAACTCCCAAGGCCACTGGCCCGCCTGCCAAGGCCACCGGCCCGTGGCAGTGGCCTCAAGAAGCCGGGTGAAAGGCCACGTTGTGACACAACCCAAGCCTTGATCTCGTTCAATTACTTCAAAACCTTTGGCACGGGATTAATTAATGTTTTCAGAGCGCTCTGGATGCGTAAAGTGCCGTTATTGGGGAATCCAGAGCTGCCAGCGCGAACAAGCAGCGCCGAGAAGCGCGTGGGAGGGCAGTGAACGCGATACAAACGCGGGTGGAGCGGAACGGATCGGAAGAGCGCGGTGCCGTACTTGAATCCTGTTGAAGATGGTGAGCCGGCGCGGCACCGGAGCCGCGGGGAAGGACGCCATGGCCACCTGGCTCGGGGCAGCCAGCTTCTCCCTGCGGCTGGCCGGCTGACGCCAGGACCAGCCGGTCCTCGCCGGCGCTTTCCTGGCTGTCTTGGCGCTACCGTCGTTACTCTTCTCTTTTTTCAAGGTAGAAAGCTCGTTTTCTGGCTGGTGGGAGCAGGGAACGGCCTGTCGGAGGTGCGCGGAAAGCCCTTGGTACCCCGTCGGCTGCGGACGCTGGGAGGCGAAGGCAGGCCGTGGCTGTCGGAGCAGGTTTGCTGCCAGGCACACGGCCCCCGGAGCTGCCGGTGGGGATGGAGCCAGCGGAGAGTCAGCGATGGCCTGGAAGAGGTGCTGCTGCGGCATCTGCAGCGGCCCCGGGCATGCAGCAGGCTCCGGGGGTTTGGGGAAGAGCTGCCCGCCCTCGTCACGCTTCGAAACCTCCGGAAAACTCGGCTCCTCGGCATTCTCCAGCGGGCAGGAGGCGTGGGGTTCCGCTGATTGAAAGATTTCCTCAAAACAACCCAGGGCCGGCTCGCTCAGCGCATCCTCTTTGGCTTTAAGAGGCGCAGCAGGGACAGGCGAAGCATCCGGATGCTCGTCGGCTGCGGCAGGCGGCTCGCAAGCAAGGCAGACGCTGTTCCTCTCGGATTTAGCACACACCGGCACGTTTCTCATGCACTCAAAGTTATCACTCGAGCGGTTTTCAGGTTTTCGGGGGGCAGGAAAACATGGCAGGGTGCTGTCAGGACAAGGCTGCAGCCCCGCAGGCTCCGAAATAAAAGACACCGTGGTGAGATCAATCGCCATGTTCTCCCACGGCGCAACCACAGGCACCTCGGCGGGATTTGTGACGCTGGAAGAAGCGGCATCCCTCTGGCACGAGGAGCAATCCCGCGAGAAATCATCCTCCGCCAGCCCGCTGCCGTCAGACGCGAGGCGGGAGGCCCGGCTGGGCCCTGGCGAGGCGGCGTCCGCGTGTTCTGCGGAGGGGAAGGCACCTACGGGACAATTCTGACTCACGACGTCCCTCAGCAGGTCACTTTCGGGTGGGAAAGGGCCCGATTCCGAGCACGGAAGACGTCCCTCCGCTGATTTCCCACCACCTTGGCTACCCGGAGCGGGAAGGAGCGAGGGTTCCTCGCCGGCAGGAGCCTCCCTGCAGCTGTGCCGCAGCCCGTAATGGCGCCGCAGCGAACGGGGGTTGCAGTAACTCTTCTCACAGTCTGGTTCTGGGCAGATGAAAGGGGTTTTTTTCTGATGCGTCAACATGTGTCCGCTCCTGTAGCGAGGAAGAAAAGAAAATATCGTGTCTTAGCACACCCGAAGCACCGGCAGGACGCGCAGGGCGGTCACGGGGGTGGCTTTGCAGCCTGCAAGCGCGCGCAGCCACGCCGGCCAACACGGGCCCGTTACGACTGTCTCGTGTTTTCAAGTCGAAAACGGCGCAGACAGCAAAAATGAGGCGGGTGTGTCCCCCAAAATCAAGGGGAAGCTGTAAACCGCGGGCTGGCGCTTCGTAAAGGCACGTTTTAGGACGGCGCAGGTCCGCGGGCCATCGCTTGGTCCAACACGAAGCAAAACGGTGTTTTACTTAGTCCCGGACCAAGACCGGCCGCTGCCACAGGGTGCAGTGTTACAGATTTTTCCACAGCTGGGCAGAAATAGATGCTTTCCAGGGTTTTTTTCCCACACCAGGCTGCTCTGGAAAATGAAAAGGGAATTTGCATCTGGTAGTGAAGTCGGTTTGTAACCTCACTTCGCAGCGGTCGGTGGCCTGAAAAGGCACAAAGGCTCCCGAGCGCTGCGAGTTCTGGAACTGGGAAATAAACGGCGGCAGGAGCCGAGGTTCTTGAGAGCCGGCTAAGCCGAACGCCTACGTACAGGTGGTCCGGCCGCTTGAAGGCCTTGCTGCAGACGGCGCAGACGTGCAGCCGCTCCTGGCTGTGGCTCAGGCAGTGTTTGCTGAGAGCGCTGGCGCTGCCGAACACCTTCCCGCAGCGGCTGCAGCCCAGCGGCGAGCTCTGAGAGCCCAGGGGAGGCTCGCCGCTCCCCGCCGATCCGCTGCCGCCTCCTCCAGCCTCCTCCGGTCCCGCCAGCGCGGGAAGCTCTGGCTCTGAAAGAAGGGAGAAAGCGACAGCCGCTTTATTTACCTTTGCAATGACACGCTTCTCGCTTTAGCGCTAATAAAAACACGTCTTTTTTCATAACACTTCTGTTGGAGGGCGCCGGCCTCACGGGCTGAATATCTGCACCAGAACGAGTAAGAAAGTCCCGCAAACCTGCTCCCCCTCTTACGATTTGTGGCTCTGGCGTCAGCTCCGTAGTAATAAAATAATAAAGAAATAAAGCAGCAGCTCAGCTGCTTAATTTCTGGGGTCTCCAGACACCTCCACCCTTGCACAGGTTACACCCTTCACCAGTCTGAACCTTGACACCGTGAATTTTACCATCTTCCCCCTCTTTCTCGGGAAAAGAGGTTTGGGATCACCCCAAACGGTTTTGCTGGAGGTGCCGTACCGAGGGCAGTCTGACTAGGGGATAACCCCGGGGCTTCCCCAGACAATTCCAGGTTCCGCACCCACGAGCCGGTGGAAATACAGGCCCCAGTCGTTAGGGGAAAGTCTGATTTTCTCGTTTGAGCGCTGCTAGTTACAGTTTTACAGCCATTAGCAATTAAGTTATCCGTTCCCTCCAGAAGAACGTGTAACTCAAGGCGCTCTCCTCGCAACGGCAGAGCCAGAAAAAGCCCGTTCTGCTCAATCCATTTCACAGAGCGTTTGAAACGCGGAAAGAATTAAAGAGAACATCTCTCCTCCGCTGCGGGGAAAGATGTTCGCAACGTATTTAGCAAATTTATCATTTTAATGCCTTCGCGTTTTCCGTTTCCAGCCAGAGGGCAGGTTGCAAGGACTCTTAAAAGAGCCAAAACCCAAAGAGATTCCTGCCTAGGGTATAATTGTAAGAAAAGAGGAGAGCAGCAAAGTTCCTGCGGAAGAGAGGGGTTATGATTATTATAATCTTCCACAGCCTTAGCAATCTGAACGTCATCTCCCAGGTAAAACATTCTCAAAGTGACAAAACCTGGAGCATCCACCTATTTTACCTGAAAGATCCTTCCGCACCGCGCCCGCACGCAGCTCCTAAATAACCCCAGCCGCTTCCACCTGCCAGAGACCCTTGAAAAGAAGCGAGAAGGCGGAGCGCGGCGCACTCACCCTGCTGCCAGGGCTGCCAGTCTGACCCCTGGAGCTGGCCGGAGCCGCAGTCCTTCGCCAGGTAGAGGGAGAACACGTTCAGCTCGGCCTCCAGAGCGTCGCCGGCCGCATCGGCGTCCAAGCTGCTCAGCCCCGCGTAGCTCACGCCTTTCGCTGTCGGGCAGAGGTTGCAGTCGAGGGCCTCGCTGCAGAGCAGCTCCTGGCTTTCGGGAAATCCCGGGAGGTGCATCTCCAAATGAATCCCATTCTCATCGTCGAAGGGGTACTGGTCCATGCTCGCTGCCAGCCTTACAGCCAGCCGAAGGCAGTCTTGTTTACACCCAGAGCAAAACTCGAGGCTGCGAGGACCACCAAGCCGCCTAAAAAACCAAAAAACACACGAAAAATGAAGGAAGAGATGATTTGACATCACTCACCAATCCCCCCAACCAGTACGGCAACTGGGGTACCACCCACACCTTCTCGGAGAAGAAACCTGCAGCATCCCCTTCCCCGTTTCAGACACCCCACGGGCACGTTTGGGGTGACAAGGGGGTCTTCTTACAAAAAACCGTGCTAAGCCAAAGGGTGGAAGTGTTTCCCCCACCCCAGAAGAGGCTGAAAGCAGGGAAAGGCTGCCTGGGAACTGCAGTGGGATTCGGGGGGGCTTTTCCTGAGGGAAACGCTGCTCCTGGCCTTGCAGGAGGCTGTGGGACCACCCCAGGGATGGGGCTGGGGGCTTTCCCTGAGGGAAACCCTGATCCCCGCCATACCAGAGCCTGTGGGACCACCCCAGGGATGGGGTTGGGGGGCTTTCCCTGAGGGAAACGCTGCTCCTGGCCTTGTACAAGGCTGTGGGACCACCCCAGGGATGGGATTGGGACCCAGGGGGGCTTTCCCTGGGAGAAAAGAGGTTTATGGCCTTGCAGGAGGCTGTGGGACCAGCCCAGGGATGGGGCTGGGGGGCTTTCCCTGGGGGAAACGCTGCTCCTGACCTTGCAGGAGGCTGTGGGACCACCCCAGGGATGGAGTTGGGGGGCTCTCCCTGAGATAAATGCTGCCCCCCATGTGGCAGGAGGCTGTCAGACCACCCCAGGGATGGGGCTGGGGGCTTTCCATGAGGGAAATGCTGCTCCTGGCCATGTATGAGGGTGTGGGACCACCCCAGGGATGGGGCTGGGGGGCTTTCCCTGAAGGAAACGCTGCTCCTACCTTGCAGGAACCTGTGGGACCACCCCAGGGATGGGGCTGGGGGCTTTCCCCGAAATAAATGCTGCCCCCCATGTGGCAGGAGGCTGTTGGACCACCCCAGGGATGGGATTGGGACCCAGGGGGGCCTTCCCTGGGAGAAACGAGGCTTATGGCCTTGCAGGAGGCTGTGGGACCACCCCAGGGATGGGGTTGGGGGCTTTCCCTGGGGGAAACACTGCTCCTGGCCTTGTACAAGGGTGTGGGACCACCCCAGGGATGGGATTAAGGACAATGGGGGGCTTTCCCTGAGGGAAACGCTGCTCCTGGCCTTGCAGGAGGCTGTGGGACCAGCCCAGGGATGGGACTGGGGGGCTTTCCCTGAGGGAAATGCTGCTCCTGACCTTGCAGGAGGCTGTGGGACCACCCCAGGGATGGAGTTGGGGGCTCTCCCTGAGATAAATGCTGCCCCCCATGCAGCAGGAGGCTGTCAGACCACCCCAGGGATGGGGCTGGGGGCTTTCCATGAGGGAAACGCTGCTCCTGGCCATGTATGAGGGTGTGGGACCACCGCAGGGATGGGATTGGGGGGCTTTCCCTGAAGGAAACGCTGCTCCTGACCTTGCAGGAACCTGTGGGACCACCCCAGGGATGGGGTTGGGGGCTTTCCCCGAAATAAATGCTGCCCCCCATGTGGCAGGAGGCTGTTGGACCACCCCAGGGATGGGATTGGGACCCAGGGGGGCCTTCCCTGGGAGAAACGAGGTTTATGGCCTTGCAGGAGGCTGTGGGACCACCCCAGGGATGGGGCTGGGGGGCTTTCCATGAGGGGAACACTGCTCCTGGCCTTGTATGAGGGTGTGGGACCACCCCAGGGATGGGGTTGGGGGGCTTTCCCTGATGGAAACGCTGCTCCTGGCCTTGTACAAGGCTGTGGGACCACCCCAGGGATGGGATTAAGGACAATGGGGGGCTTTCCCTGAGGGAAACGCTGCTCCCAGCCTTGCAGAAGGCTGTGGGACCACCCCAGGGATGGGATTGGGACCCAGGGGGGCTTTCCCTGGGAGAAACGAGGCTTATGGCCTTGCAGGAGGCTGTGGGACCACCCCAGGGATGGGGCTGGGGGGCTTTCCATGAGGGGAACACTGCTCCTGGCCTTGTATGAGGGTGTGGGACCACCCCAGGGATGGGGCTGGGGGCTTTCCCTGAGGGAAACGCTGCTCCTGGCTTTGTACAAGGGTGTGGGACCACCCCAGGGATGGGATTAAGGACAATGGGGGGCTTTCCCTGAGGGAAACGCTGCTCCTGGCCTTGCAGGAGGCTGTTGGACCACCCCAGGGCTGGGATTGGGGGGCTTTCCCTGAGGGAAACGCTGCTCCCAGCCTTGTACAAGGCTGTGGGACCACCCCAGGGATGGGATTGGGACCCAGGGGGGCTTTCCCTGGGAGAAAAGAGGTTTATGGCCTTGCAGGAGGCTGTGGGACCACCCCAGGGATGGGGCTGGGGGGCTTTCCCTGAGGGAAACGCTGCTCCTGACCTTGCAGGAGGCTGTGGGACCACCCCAGGGATGGAGTTGGGGGGCTCTCCCTGAGATAAATGCTGCCCCCCATGTGGCAGGAGGCTGTCAGACCACCCCAGGGATGGGATTGGGACCCAGGGGGGCTTTCCCTGGGAGAAACGAGGCTTATGGCCTTGCAGGAGGCTGTGGGACCACCCCAGGGATGGGGCTGGGGGGCTTTCCCTGAGGGGAACACTGCTCCTGCCCTTGTATGAGTGTGTGGGACCACCCCAGGGATGGGGCTGGGGGCTTTCCCTGAGGGAAACTCTGCTCCCCACCTTACAGGATTCTATGGGACCACCGCAGGGATGGAGTTGGGTGGCTTTCCCTGAGGGAAACCCTGACCCCAGCCTTGCAAGCGGCAGCAGAGGCGGCCCCTCCCTGAGGGGAACACATCCGGGGGGAGGCAGGCGGGGGCTGCGCGTCTCCCATGGATTGGAAGGGGGGGGGAGGGGGGGGCTACAGCCACCCTGGCAGTGGAGGGGCTGAGGTGAGGGGCTAAGGAAGGGGGGGAGGGGGAGAAAGATGGACACACACGTTCCTTACAGCGTGTACGAGGAAGGTCCCTCGGCGCCGCCGCCGTTTTCCCGCCGCCGTTTTCCCGCCCAGCCGCCGGCGCACGCGCGCTGACCCCGCCCCCCCCCCCCGCGGCCGGGGCGGCTGCGCGCGGGCGTCACGTGACGGGAGCGGGCGGGAGGAGCTGTGGCGGGAAAACGCCGGCGTGAGGGGAAGGCGCCATTTTGTGAGGGGGAGGGGGGGGGGGGGAAAGGGGTGAGGGGCGAGGAGGAGGGTGAGAAGGTGTGTGGAAGGCACGGGGGGGGGGGGGGGGGCTGGGTTGGGTTTATGGGGGAGGGGAGCCTGGGGAATGGGTGTTTATGCGAGGGGGAGAGGGGGGTGGCGCTGGGTGGGTGGATGGATGGATGGAGGGAGTGGGGAGGGCTCTGTGTGAAATAAAGGTTCAAGGAACCCTGCGACCTCTTTTTTTGCAGGGTTAGGGTTATTTAGGCGCTGCGGGGTGGTAAAAGGGGGAAATTTGGGAAGGGGGGGTGTGATTTAAAGAACAAAGTCAAAATTTCTTAGTGACTGAGTATCCTTTTTTTGGCAGCACTGGATGCATGGGGGATCCTTCTGCCTAACGCGCATGACTAAAGTAACTACCTTAATTAAATATTCATTGTTTTATTGTATCAATATAACGCCTGTACATACTCATTACCTAGCCCTGCCTACTCTGGCTTCGTATGTTAATCAGCTTATCAGCCCTTTGCGCTTGGGCAAATTCCTCCAAGAATTGTGGGCAGGGGTCTCTGGGAGGAAGGCCGTAGGTCTTCCTCGTGGTGTACGTTTCACCTTTTGCCTGGTACGTGATGGTTTTGCAAGTTTGCGGTGTTCTTATCGGTCTGAGCTAATTTATGTCCGTGTCGACCATCTGTTTCTTCTGCTTGTTTCTTTTAGTCGCTCCCTGTAGATAACTTATAAACAGGCCCCTTGTTAGAGAAAGTTAGAGACACAGACTCCTTCTTTCATCAGCGATTTCATTAATTATTTCTTTCAGACTATGGTTACATGACCTAATTACTATACCTACGTTCTTTGAGCAAATACAAGTTCTTAGCCTTGCTACAGGGCTGTACGGAGGTTTTCATAGCAGCTTTTGTTGTGCAACTACTAGTTTCATTAGAATATATTTCTTATATTCATTATATTTTAACTACAAGGTTTTATTCTATCCTAAAGTGAATTCATGCAGTATCAGGGGTGATGGTGTGGAGGGAGGATGCGTGGGGGGGGGTGGGGGTGGGGAAGGGACTGGAGATGTGAGTTATGGGGCAAAAACTGAGAAAACGTAGGCTAGGCCCAGGCAAGAGTAGATGGTTTTATCTAAGCTTCAAGCAAAAAACGACCAGCTGGGCATTTTGCAAGCAAGGAGTGACCAAATGTATTTTGTTGGGCATTTTGCAAGCAAGGAGTGACCAAACGTACCTCTCACCTGGGTGTTTTGTCGGCTGGCTTTGGATAAATTCTTTACCTCGTTTTATTACTCCCTTGTGAAACGGGAATATTGTCTCATGGGATGGCTGTTACCTTTCTACGGTGCTTGTAAAACTCCGAGGAACCCCGGTCTTTCAAGTGGAAAAGGGGTTGCAGCTCATCAGGATCGCTGTGAGCCCCCTCTCCAAGCTATTTCCAGCACCTTTTTGTTGGTTTTATGTTTGTTTTCCCTGTTGTTCGTTTCTTTTAACATTATGGTGTGAAGGAAATTGCTCGGTTTAGTTTTAGCGCGCTGTCCTTCTGTCCCAGGATGAGTGCTGGGCCATTCCTGGGTCCTTAATAATAATAACAACTTAATTGCACCAGTGCAAAAGCTGTATTATTGGTATTCCCATCTAATAATCCCTTGGGATTATTATCCCTTGGGATTAGTATCCAATAATCCCAAGCATCCCTTGGGATTATTATCCAGTAATCCCAAACAGGATTAGTATCCAATAATCCCAAGCATCCCTTGGGATTATTATCCAGTAATCCCAAACAGGATTAGTATCCAATAATCCCAAGCATCCCTTGGGATTATTATCCAGTAATCCCAAACAGGATTAGTATCCAATAATCCCAAGCATCCCTTGGGAGCCACCTGGATCCTAGCAAAGACATTTGGGAGAAGTTGGGGGGGGGGAAAGGAAATAATAGAGGGAAATAAAACAATGGTTTTTTTAATTGGAAAGGTGTAGGAGCGACTCCGGCTGCTGCAGTCTAGTGGTTAAAGCAGGAACCACCTGTGAGGAGAGGCACAAACCTTTGAGCGTTCGGTTATTACTACATAAAAATGGTATGTAATTCTGTTAGTCATCAGGTATATTTTAAGCAAACCTAAAAATAGCGGCGTTTGGGGGGTTCGTTTGTGACTGTGCCATGCCAGGTTCCTCTCCAGAGTGAATGTTTGCGTCCACGGGGGTGTAATATAAATTAATTAGCACGCCGCATGATGCAGCTGATGCTTTATTTCTTAAAAAGAAGGGGTTTTACCGAACTTTGGTGGGTGGGGGTGCAATACCGGTGGGTCATTTCGCTCTGCTGCAGGATTTGACCCCAGTTAAAGCTGGAAGAAGCTGTCCTGGTGAGGATTTCTATCCCGGGGGGAGCACTGAGCTGGGACAGAAATGTGTTGCGACGGTGGGATGCGACACCCCAGCGTGCTGCTGCGGTGAATTTCCCCTCGTCCTTCATCGTAAAAGCAGTGTTGGAAGTTTTTGGGGTTTGGTCTGGGTTTTTTTTTTTCCCCCCTGAGGAGTTGCTCGTAAAGTCACCGTCGTGAAAGGCAAAATTCTTCGTTATGACGATGTTGTTAATGCTTCCCGCTTGGAAATCACCCCCAGGTTTTGAGGGCGCTGTTGATAGCAACATCCTTCGGGGGAAGAAGTCCTGTCCCGTGGGTTAATCAAATTATCGCTTACAGTGGCTTTGTGCCAACTGCTTTTTGCCTTGGCTTGTGGGTTGTTTTTTTATTTTTATTTTTTTTTTTTAAGGTAGGCTCCGCTGTGTTCAGTGCTCTGGGATGTAGGGTAAAAAAAAAAAAAAAAAAAAAAAAAATTCCAAGACAAGGGTGCGTCGTGAAGCTTAAAGGTTTGTTGTGAGCGCTGCTGACGGTGGGTCTGTCTCTTTTTCCCCTTCCTGATAAAACCAGCTCGGAATCCTGCTCCTCCTCCGGCACCGTACCCGGTTGACGGCTCCCGGCGTTCCGGCGGCGAAGATGGAGCGATGGTGGCCGATGACGACGACGATGACAGCGTTCGGCTGGGCTGGCGCTGCGCTTTTATAGCGTAATGCACCAAAATAAAACCCCGGCAGGTCCCACCCAGGTACAAACAGAACGTATATCCAATTCAAATCCAACCAATCCAGGGGTATAAACAAAGCCCCAAGCCCGGCCTCTCGCAGATTAATTACTCGCACTGGTCAATCATATTTAACCCGCCTAATCAGGGCGCGGGCAAGGCGCCTGGCCCTGCCTCCCCCTGCCTGCACCTCGCCAATCCCGAGCGGAGCCTCCTCGCCGGCTCAACCAGTTTGTAACTGGGATGTCGAGGACCCTGGGCTGGGCAGGGCGCTGGGCTGCCCGGGCGCGCCGGTGGGGAGGCCGGGCCAGCGCGGCTCGGGGCTTTATCCCGACCAGAAATCCAGCTGAAAAATGGCAAATGCGGTTTGGTTTTTTTTTTTTTTCCCCAGCTTGCCTTCAGCCGGAAGACTTTTTAAGCATTGCTTTTCAATCCTGACGCTCCTTAAAGACAATTTCCCCTCTTTGTAAGTGAATATATAGAAAGATGTTCTCCACAGCGTTTTAATAAGCACTGCCTCCAAACGCCCCTCCGCGCACTTCGCTCTGGACCCACAGCTTAAAAACAGGATCAGGCCCGTCACAAATAACTAACGAGGAGTACGTGTGTCGCGGGCAAACCCACTCCTCCCTTCCTGGTTTTATTCCAAGTCATTTTTATTTCTCATTCAGGAATTAGCCAGGGAAATTTATATTACGAAGGTGTGATTTACGCCGGTGGAACCTAAACAAGAAATTTGACGGGGGAAAGCCGTTAGCTGCGTGACGATGTAAATCGGATGGGGTTTACGGTCGCTGTCTCTCCTTTCGCTCCGTCAGTGCTACTTTTGGTGTCCCGTGCGTGTGTTCTTTGTCCTGGTGACACGGTCCTGAGTGAATTAAAAGTAATTGAGAGCCTTTTATTGGTTTATCTTCCCTGGCTATAAAAATAATAGGGGCGATGGGAATTTAAAAAAAAAAAACAACCGGGGCCTCAGGGGGTCTTTGCCACCCCATTTGGGTTTTTTTTTTTCTGTCCTCAGCACCTGTGTCGATGCCTGTGCTGAGCTTTCTGCAGAGCCTCCCTCTAAAAACACTTTTAAAAAAATAAATAATTTTTTTTTCCCCCCTCGCTCCGAGCTGGGATCATCATTTGCTGGATGCGATGGGTAAAAAATTGTGTGTCAACAGCTTTTTCTCTCGGCAGGGCCCGACTCCGCCGCCAGCGACGCAGGGTGGGACGCGAGGGGGTGAGCCCGTTCGCCGGGGCGCAGGGCCCAGCAGGTAACCCCCGCTCAGGGGGGCCGCCGGCCCCGCAGACCCCCCCCTTAGCCCCAAGGGTGTGTTGTGTGTTGCCCCCCCCCCCCCATTTTGATAGGGAAATGGGGCCGTGCTGGAGGGATGGGGGTGCGGGGGGTCTCCCAGGCGCTGTGGGGGCTCAGCGGGCGCGGCTGGCCCGGAATGGGGGCTGTCCCTGTGCCTCTGTTCCCCTGGGGTTCGCTGGCCACTCTGCTAGCCAGGCTGGGCCCTGCTGCTAGCCACGAGCAGGCTGTTCTGCTAGCCCTGGGGCTGGCCAGGGGCCTGCTGCTAGCTGCGTTGCTAGCCAGGCCAGGCCGTGCTGCTAGCCTCGCTGCTAGCCCAGGCTAGTCTGTGCTGCTAGCCCCATTGCTAGCCAGCCCAGGGCCCTGCTACTCGCCAAGGCCGGGCCACGCTGCTTGCCCCGCTGCTAGCCAGGCCAGGCTGCACTGCTAGCCAGGCCAGGGCCCTACTGCTAGCCCAGTTGCTAGCCAGGCCAGGGCCGCACTGCTAGCCCAGTTGCTAGCCAGGCCAGGCCGCACTGCTAGCCAGGCTGCACTGCTAGCCAAGGCCAGGCCCCACTGCTAGCCCAATTGCTAGCCAAGGCTGTGCCACTGCTAGCCAAGGCCGGGCCGCACTGCTAGCCAAGGCCAGGCCGCACTGCTAGCCCAGCTGCTAGCCAAGGCCAGGCCGCACTGCTAGCCCAGCTGCTAGCCAAGGCCGGGCCACACTGCTAGCCAAGGCCGGGCCACACTGCTAGCCCAGCTGCTAGCCAAGGCCGGGCCGCACTGCTAGCCAAGGCCGGGCCGCACTGCTAGCCCAGCTGCTAGCCAAGGCCGGGCCGCACTGCTAGCCAAGGCCGGGCCGCACTGCTAGCCCAGCTGCTAGCCAAGGCCGGGCCGCACTGCTAGCCAAGGCCGGGCCGCACTGCTAGCCCAGCTGCTAGCCCAGCTGCTAGCCAAGGCCGGGCCGCACTGCTAGCCAAGGCTGTGCCCCGCTGCTCGCCAGGGCCGGGCCGGCGGCGGCGGGGCGTGGCGGGGGCGTGGCGTATGCAAATGCGGGGGGCCGTGGGGGTGTGGGCTGGCGCGGGGGGGGAGGGGGGGCCGCGCCGTGCGTTTATTTTCGCCCGCAGCCGCGGGGGTGCCCCGGGCGCTGCCGCCCCCCGCGCTGGGCGGCGGCGCGGCGGCGGCGGCGCGGCGGGCGATCAGGCAGCGCGCTGAACCCCTATGTGTCGGTGCCTGGCGGGGTCCTGCCTCCGGAGCCCGTGCGGGGATGTCTGGGAGACCCCGCGCCGACTGCTGCTCAAACATCACGGTGAGTTTCTTACAATGCAGCAATTTCGCTTTAAATCGCTTAACTCCGCTACCTGCGGCGGCGGCCGGGGGGGCGCCTGCCCCCTCCCCGGCCACCGGCCCGGCCGCCTCTTCCCCCTTCCCTTCCCCGCGCCCCGGCCCCGCCGCCCCCGGACAGCCTCCCGGTGCGGCGGCTGCGGGTCACGTCTCCGGAATACAATGTACCTCCCGAAAAGGAGACGTCGCCCTCCGCACCCCCCGCACCCCCCTACACCTCCGCACCCCACCGCCCGAAAAGAGGGGGGTGGGGGGCGCGCCGGCGCCCCCTCCCCCCCCCCCCCCCACCCGCTGCCTCCGGGAAGCGCCCTGCTCGTCCCCACCTCCTCCCGGGCGAGGAGGAGGAGGCGGCCGGGGGGGGGGGGGGGCGGCTCGGGGAGAGGCCGCCGGTTCGCGCTGCCGTGACTCGGTGTTGCTGTCTCGGTTGCCGGCCTGGGTGTCCCTGTGCCCCCCCCCTTCCTTGCGCCGCGCCCCGCCGCCCCGCTCCACTCCTCCTCCTCTTCCTCCCGAGGAAGAGGCAGGGATGCCCTGGGATGGCTCCGGGAGCGCAGGCACGGAGGGTTTGCCATGTCGGGGTGTGAACCCCTCCGTCGGCGCCCGCAGCCGGCGCCACGGCCTCCCGGGAAGCCGCAAACCCGGAGCCCGTCCCCGTGGCACCGGTTGAGCCCGGGGAAAGCGGCGGGGGGGGACACACCGTCCGCTGGCAAAAGCACCTGCCTGGCTTGGGGGCTCGAGTGGGTGCCTTACGGCTCCCGAGTTCTCCCTCGCTGCCTGA
The DNA here is from genome assembly GCF_015220075.1 of Falco rusticolus. Taxonomy (NCBI): domain Eukaryota; kingdom Metazoa; phylum Chordata; class Aves; order Falconiformes; family Falconidae; genus Falco; species Falco rusticolus. The sequence continues at coordinate 455,672 of NC_051207.1, read as the reverse complement.
AAAATACGTTGAATAAACTACAGTTCGTTGCTCTTCAAATTCTCTTCTAGTTTTCATTTGTCGGCCGCTCGCGGCTTCATTCCGAGTTGGATTTACCGTTTCCGTAGGGTTTTGGCTTTGCCTTTTTTGCGTGCGTGGTCCCAGGCTCGCAGGTTTGGTCTCTGTGGGCTCCGTAGTTTTCTGGAGGTTCAAATCCAGCGTTTGCGGACTGAGTTTTTCCCTCTGTTTCGTTTCGGGTGACGCCGTCTGTCCCCCTTGCCCACGGGTCTGGTGCCGTGGCGGTACCCAGGTACCGTAACTTCGGCGTACGTCTGACCCAAAGGGAAACTGAGGCACGGGGGGGGGGGCTTTGGGGTTCCTCTTCCCCCCACACAAGTTCAGGTGCAGGGGGACTCTGTCCTGAGCGTGGACTCGGCCTGTGGGCGCAGCCCTGCTCGCGGACGGTGTTTCTGTGGCCGCGCCGGTGGGTGCCGTGCCGGTGGGTGCCGTGCCGGTGGGTGCCCCGCCACGCCTGCCATGCTCAGGGCGAGGGTTTGATGCATGGCGTCGGTCTGGGGCTGGTTCCTCGTCCCCTGGTGCCTGTGTTGACGCTTTCTCTTTACGTTTGAACGCTGAAATACTTCACTTTTTTGCTGCCAGTTCTTTGACACGTGAACCAATTGCGCTGATCTTGGATTTCTGAATTATTTTTATCGTATTGCTACGTTATATTATCACAGCGTTATGTTACCGTGTTATTATGCTACTGTTTTGTTATTTATCTCATTGTATTATTTTACTATGTTATTTACTTGGTTTGTTATACGATTAATTTGTTTTCTGTCTCTGTTTTGGCACTTTCTGTGCCTGTTTTGGTTTATTACGTGATCGTTGTTACTATTATGCTTTCTAGAGTGAGAGGACAATGGCATAGGGACACCTTTACCCTGTCAGTTGTCCAGCAACCTTCCTTGTGTAACTTCAAAGTAAGAGGCAGGCGAACGGTGGCTCCCGGCCCGCGCGGGCAGCAGCGTGGCGGTTAGTTTTGCGAGTCGCATCCTTGGCTCTCGCGGCCGCCCTGCTCCCGTGCCCGCGAGGTGCCACCTCTCCATCCTGGGTTTCTTCCCTCTTGTCCTAAAAGCAGCAGCTGGGGGCGAGGAGGGAAGGCAGCGTTCTGGCCCCGGCAGTGGGAGAGGCCTTGGTCCCTCTTGGCACCGCCGGGGCTTCCGCTCGGGCCCGTCTGGCGTTTCCACCAGCGCTCCTCGGCCGCAGCCGAGCTCCTGCCTTGCCCCAAAAACTATTTTGCTCTCCGGTGCCGACCCACCGCCTCGTGCCAGCAGGGAGCTGGACGTGCACCGCCACTTGTTTCTGTGGTGGACGTATTTCTCGTAGCTCGGAACGCTGGGACAAGGTGCTAAGGGGTGCTGGCCTCGTGGTTTTATTTGGATCCGAATTGGCGTAGCGTCCCCCGGCTTAAAGCCGAGCGGGTTCTTTTATTTCAGTGTGTAAAATGTTGTGATGCGAAATTGGAAGTGACGCGCTTGTCCGGTCTCTCCCCGTCCCCTGCATGCACGTACGTGGCCTGGCTGGAGCCCCCTGAGTAAGAGAATGGAGGCTGCAAGTCAAGTCCATGTAGTATGTCCTGAGTAAGAGTGTGGAGGCTGGAAGTGAAGCGCCGTGTAGTATGTCCTGAGTAGGAGCGTGGAGGCTGGAAGTGAAGCGCCATGTAGTATGTCCTGAGTAAGAGCGTGGAGGCTGGAAGTGAAGCGCCGTGTAGTATGTCCTGAGTAAGAGTGTGGAGGCTGGAAGTGAAGCGCCGTGTAGTATGTCCTGAGTAGGAGCGTGGAGGCTGGAAGTGAAGCGCCGTGTAGTATGTCCTGAGTAAGAGTGTGGAGGCTGGAAGTGAAGCGCCGTGTAGTATGTCCTGAGTAAGAGTGTGGAGGCTGGAAGTGAAGCGCCGTGTAGTATGCCCTGAGTAAGAGTGTGGAGGCTGGAAGTGAAGCGCCGTGTAGTATGTCCTGAGTAGGAGCGTGGAGGCTGGAAGTGAAGCGCCGTGTAGTATGTCCTGAGTAAGAGTGTGGAGGCTGGAAGTGAAGCGCCGTGTAGTATGTCCTGAGTAAGAGCGTGGAGGCTGGAAGTGAAGCGCCGTGTAGTATGTCCTGAGTAAGAGTGTGGAGGCTGGAAGTGAAGCACCGTGTAGTATGTCCTGAGTAAGAGAATGGAGGCTGCAAGTCAAGTCCATGTAGTATGTCCTGAGTAAGAGAGTGGAGGCTGGAAGTGAAGCGCCGTGTAGTATGTCCTGAGTAAGAGTGTGGAGGCTGGAAGTGAAGCGCCGTGTAGTATGTCCTGAGTAAGAGCGTGGAGGCTGGAAGTGAAGCGCCGTGTAGTATGTCCTGAGTAGGAGCGTGGAGGCTGGAAGTGAAGCGCCGTGTAGTATGTCCTGAGTAGGAGCGTGGAGGCTGGAAGTGAAGCGCCGTGTAGTATGTCCTGAGTAGGAGCGTGGAGGCTGGAAGTGAAGCGCCGTGTAGTATGTCCTGAGTAGGAGCGTGGAGGCTGGAAGTGAAGCGCCGTGTAGTATGTCCTGAGTAGGAGCGTGGAGGCTGGAAGTGAAGCGCCGTGTAGTATGTCCTGAGTAGGAGCGTGGAGGCTGGAAGTGAAGCGCCGTGTAGTATGTCCTGAGTAAGAGCGTGGAGGCTGGAAGTGAAGCGCCGTGTAGTATGTCCTGAGTAAGAGCGTGGAGGCTGGAAGTGAAGCGCCGTGTAGTATGTCCTGAGTAGGAGCGTGGAGGCTGGAAGTCCCATGTAGTATATCCTGAATAGGAGTACGGAGACTGGAAGTCAAGCCCCATGTAGTATCCGCTGAGTAAGAGCATAGAGGCTGGAAGATCCCCTGAGTCAGAGCATGGAGGCTGGAAGTGAAGCCCCGTGTAGTATCCCCTGAGTAGGAGTACGGAGGCTGGAAGCCGTCGGGAGCCCCTAAATAATGCCGCATCCTGCAGGGATTTAATCCTTAAATATCTCATCGAGTCTTTTTTTTTTTTTTTTTTTTTTTTTTTTTTGAGGGGAGGGGTGGGAGGAGGCTCTTTGTGTCAATCGCAGGGGGGACACGGGGAGTGTGGCGGAGTTTTGCGTGCAGCTTTTGGGGGCTTCATGCCGGGGGTGTTTCCCGTTGCGCGGCTGAGGCTGGGCTTCCCGAGCATTTTCCTCTTTTATTTCCCCAAGGAAAAAAAGAAACCAAAGCGGAGGGGAACGGTTTGCGACTCGGTGTTTCTTTCCACTTGAATTTTCGCGACGTGAGAGACTTTCGTGCTAAATTTAAGTCGCTATAGGAAAGAGGAACGTTGAAAATGCATCCTCAAAACCGTCACGTTAGCAGCGTAGGGTTTTTCTCAGTAGTAGCTACGTTTTATCCTGTAGTAGAGTGGAATTTTTGGTGTAAAAAAACGGGCAGATTGCCACCACCGCTCTGTTACCGCACTCTTTGCTTCTCGCAGGTATTTCGGTGCGGAGCTCGATGTGTCCGCATGAACCAGGTGTCTTGAGCATCCCCCATCCCTCGAGCTCCCGCCATCCCTCGAGCTCCCGCCATCCCTCGAGCTCCCGCCATCCCTCGAGCTCCCGCCATCCCTCGAGCATCCCCCATCCCTCGAGCATCCCCCATCCCTCGAGCTCCCGCCATCCCTCGAGCTCCCGCCATCCCTCGAGCATCCCCCATCCCTCGAGCATCCCCCATCCCTCGAGCATCCCCCATCCCTCGAGCTCCCGCCATCCCTCGAGCATCCCCCATCCCTCGAGCATCCCCCATCCCTCGAGCATCCCCCATCCCTCGAGCATCCCCCATCCCTCGAGCTCCCGCCATCCCTCGAGCTCCCGCCATCCCTCGAGCTCCCGCCATCCCTCGAGCTCCCGCCATCCCTCGAGCATCCCCCATCCCTCGAGCATCCCCCATCCCTCGAGCATCCCCCATCCCTCGAGCATCCCCCATCCCTCGAGCTCCCGCCATCCCTCGAGCTCCCGCCATCCCTCGAGCTCCCGCCATCCCTCGAGCATCCCCCATCCCTCGAGCATCCCCCATCCCTCGAGCATCCCCCATCCCTCGAGCATCCCCCATCCCTCGAGCATCCCCCATCCCTCGAGCTCCCGCCATCCCTCGAGCATCCCCCATCCCTCGAGCATCCCCCATCCCTCGAGCATCCCCATCCCTCGAGCATCCCCCATCCCTCGAGCTCCCGCCATCCCTCGAGCAACCCCCATCCCTCGAGCATCCCCATCCCTCGAGCATCCCCCATCCCTCGAGCATCCCCCATCCCTCGAGCTCCCCGCATCCCTCGAGCTCCCGCCATCCCTCGAGCATCCCCCATCCCTCGAGCAGCCCCCCATCCCGCGAGCATCCCCCCATCCCTCGAGCTCCCGCCATCCCTCGAGCATCCCCCATCCCTCGAGCATCCCCCATCCCTCGAGCATCCCCCATCCCTCGAGCTCCCGCCATCCCTCGAGCTCCCGCCATCCCTCGAGCTCCCGCCATCCCTCCGCCACGGCCTGTTGGCGAAGCCAAAGCTTTTGTTCCTTCACCCCTTCCCTACCTGCTCCTGCAAGGGGGCTGCGGTGTGCGGAGCTGTCAGACCCGCTCCCCTCGCTCATCCCGCTGCGAGTAGACCCCCCCGTTGCGCCTCCGTCACGTTTCCCCGTTCCCCGCCGGCGGTGCCTTCCCTACTCAGAGAGTTCGTTTTTTCCCGTAATCGGGGAATTAACGTTTCTGTTCCGGTGCAGAGCCTGAGGAGCGTCCTCGTCTGCCGGCTGCGGGTGACACCGCACCTTTCCCTCCTCACTACTAAGAGCAGCAGCTCCTGGTGTAAATCCTCCGCTCCCCCGTGTCCGTTATAGAAGCGGTTTGGCCCCAAAACCCCCATTTTTGGCAGCGGCGGCTCCGTCGGCACCTGCATGGGAACGTTCGTTTTTCGCCTCTCCTTGGGCCGTATTTGTCACCCATCAGGCGGGTGTCACTTATTTTCCATAGCAAACGTCTCCGTTGTGCCTTGGGTTTGATGCGGAGTGGGAATGTGGCTGGGGGGGTGTATTATGGGATGGATTGGGCTTGAGGAGCGCTGTTTGAGAGCTGAAATACCCCATACCCCTTGGAAAAGGCCATCACGGGTGCACCAGCTCGGAGCCTCGTCTTCCTCTGCCTTTTACCCGGCTGAGTTTGGCAAAGCTGGGAAAATTCGGCTCCGCGTTTCCGCAAGTTTATTCAGTGTAAACCCCGAGCTCTGCCGCGCCGCACAAAATCCCCAACCACCGTCGGGCGACGGATCCAAAACCCCGCCGCGGCGGCTTTGTCCCCCCGTGAACCCCCTCACGCTTCTCCTCCAACCCCCATTCCTCCTCCTGCCCCCAACCCTCTCTCCTCGCCTTCTCCGGCAGCAAATGTAACCCGATTTTTATCCTTTTCCTCGCCGTCCCGGAGAGAGCGGAGCATCCGCCGGGAAAACAAGGCTCTCCCATGGCTCGTGGAGGCCGGAGGCCGGGGCTGGCTGCAGGCAGAGGGCAAAAATACTTCGGTTTACATTCAGCGCGTGTTTGGAAGCGGTTTCTGCTGCCATAAGGAGTTGAAACATTCGTCGCCGTTTCGACAAAAAGGTCAGGGATCTGCGTGCGACGATGCGTTCACCTGCACCGAGTTGGGTGGTGTGGTTTGGTTTGGTTTTTTTGGCCGCATGTCGGACAATTTCTGGGCTATTTTCTGAAGAGAATTGTTGGGAGAGCTTAAAACTGTCAACATTTCTGTTTTCTTGGTGTTTCTTTTTTTTTTTTTTTTCATCAGCTGTCATTAAAAGCGGCGGCCACTGACGGCTTTCCAGCCTCTGGGGAGGTGCTGCAGGTTCAGGCCTGTTTCCCGACAGGACTCTGCGTATTGAGTGTGTTTCTCCTGGGTTTTGGGTGTTGATTATTTTTTTTTTTTTTTTTTTTTTTCTCTCTTGAAATTTTCTCCCCCCTTAAAAATAAATCCCACCGTTGCGTTCGCCAGTCCCGGTGCTGCGCCTCCGCCGTCGGAGGCTCGGGGCTCATAAATCTGCGTGGTGGAGGAGGCCTTCCCCGCGGGATTCACCTCTTCTGCGGAGCGAGGGCACGCGTCCGCCAGCACCGCACACCTTTCCCAAGCGGAAAAAAATCCCGCCGGGATAAGGCCCAACGACAAACCCACGAGCGATAGCTCTAAATTTGAACCAAAAAAGCGCCACGGCGGCTCGTGGAGGTAAACAGGGAGCGTTTGCCAAGCTCCTTCCCCGCATCTTCCTCTTCCTCCCCCCCCCCCCCCCTTCCAGCCCCAGCGAGTTTCTCCCTCCTTCCCCGCCAAGCCAGCGCTTTGCTCCCATTGTATTCCTCCTCCTCCTCCCGCTGCGGTCGAGGGAATGCGAGTCTGGAAATGATTTCGAGCAAAAAAAGCTCCCAAGTAAATCCTGCGCTGCGCAGGGGGAGGGGAGGGCGGGCGGCCCGGGACGGTGCAAGTCCTCGCCGCCGGGAAAACGATTCCCTGACCCAGAAATGGGACATTTCCCGGCAGCGCCTCGGGACGGGGCAGCGCTGGGAGCGTCCTCGCCGCGGCGTGGCCTCGTCCCTGCCGCTGCTGCGAAGGCAAAGCTTGTCCGGCGCGGCAGAACGGGCGGGTGGGGGAAGGAGTTACGGTGATGCCGGGCAGGAGGACTCGCTTTGGTGGATTTAATCGGTTTTTTTACCATCATAGTTAACTAGAAACCGTATGCCGGTGAGTTTTACTTCGTTTTTAGCAGCGTTCCCGTAGGAAGAAGCATCCGGTGCTGCTCTTGGGCAGCCCTCACCTGCAGCTCCCGCCTGCCTGTGGCTCGAGGGAGCCACATCCTGGGATTTTCCTCTTTCCACCGGGGAAGTGGGGAGTCTCACGCTCCTGGATTTTCCACCTGTCCCAATGGAAGCGGCGAACAAACGCCGCCGGCTTGCTTCGGCAGTCAAGAGTAATTTCCCGGGGAAGGAGGATGTAAGTGCAGCATCGCTCATTTACGAGTCTTCTTCCTTTTCACCGCTCGAAAGCACCTACTAAAAGAGTTAGAAAATAATTTTCCCTCCACACGTGGTCTTCAAAAATAAAGAAATCCCTGGAGGAGAGCACGCAGACTTTGGTTGCTGCAGTACCCACCTGAAGGGCTGGAAATGAAACGGGAGCTCCTGGAGCCCCAGGCGGCTGAAAGAAGCGCCGAGCGCGGCATTCAGCTGGATATCGGAGAGCCTGGTAGTAACGGAGACATCCCCGGGAGCATCCCGGAGGGAATCCCGCAGCGCAGCAAGTGACAATCTTAGGAGAATACTTGGGGGGAGAAAAAAAAAAAAAAAGTCACCTCGGTGACCTCAGATTTGACTTGTTTCCTCGAGATTCGTGGGATTGGAACTCCTGGGGCCTGTTCCAAACCGGGATCATCGCCCCTTGTGTCGTACAAGATGGGTTTGTTGTTCCCTCTGTTTCCAGCTCCGGATCCGGCGGATGTTGGAACCCTCCATTCCTGGTGGCTGGAATTTTACGAGTGCTGTGATCTCCGAAACGGGTGTAACGCTCCGGGCGTACTTCGTGGCGCGGAGGAATTGTTCTCCGACGCTCCCTGTTTTGTTGGGATTTGTCCCGGGGAGCCATCACCTTTTGGAATTTTCACGTTAATTTCTGGGTTATAGGGAATTTATAATACAGATAGCCAAATCTGGCCGCACCGCCAGAGCCCGGCGAGTTTTATTGCAGGGAATTCCTACCTTAACCCCTGAATGGAAAAAAGGAGCACCTTGTCCATCCCTGTCTTTCCAATTTATATTTATATTGCGCCCTAAGGCTTCAAACAAGACCCGTTGCCCTTAAAATCTCCGCGTTTCTGCTTTTTTTGGGGTGGTGGTTTTATTTTGGGTTTTTTTTCTATTTTTTTTATTGGATTAGGTCGTCGGGATCGGTGGTGTAACGGCCCTTCTCTATTTTTTTCCTTTACAGTATGACTGCATAAAGCAAATATGTTCTGTATCTCCTCTCCTACCCATAGTTGGCACAGAGTTGCTAAAAGCAAGAGGTTAGTAAAACACGAGCGCTCTCCTCCCGTCCTGGGCCGTGTGTGTGTGGGGGGGGTGTCCCGGTGAGGCTAACGAGGGTTATTCCTAACGAGCAGTAATGGGGTGGGATGGAAAATCCCAGGGAGGAGCGAAGCCTTGTCGTTAATTCTTATTTTTACGAAGGAATAGCGGGGCTACAAACCGCCCTGCTCCCAGGGGTGGAATTTGTTGACGTCGTTGGGTCAAAACGGTGGTTTAATTACTCCTGGAGTGGCTGCGGAGCCCTAATTAGGGTGATGGTGCCAGGGTGGAAGCTGGACCTCGCGCCCCGTTTCCCTTATTACTTCAGGCGTCGTCTCCAAAAACTTCCAGACAGAGTTTTCACGCCCAGAGGGGACTTTTTGCGCGTAACCTTCTCCTCTAGCGCGGCGACGGTTGCTTTCTAATTACGGCCAGAGGAGGATTTATGGAATTGGCCGGATCGAGTCGCCAGCCGGTGAAAAGAAAAGGCGTTGAGAAATCCATTGGGAGAGCGGCGAAATGTGGGAAACGCTAATTCCAAGCTTAAAAATAGGCGTTTGTCGTCGGTATGTTCAGAATCCGGGCTGTTGCCTTTTTTAAGTTTCTGCTAGGGGAAAAAAAAAAAAAAAAAAAAAAGAAAAAAAGAAAAAAAAACCCAAACAAAAAACAACCCCCCCAAAAAAACGTGCGAGTGTTTATACTTCAAATATTTATTAGGACCGTGGAAATAAAAGATAACCGGTTTAGTTTCCGAGTTGGGGGGGTTGTTTGCTTAGAAACGTGAGCCCCCGGGTGGATTTCTGGAGGAATCCTTTCCTCAAATCCTGTCCTGGGGAAAGCCACCGCATTCCTGCAGGTCCGCTGCATTGAAATGGAGATTTCCTCGATTCCCGGCAGGATTCTTGCGGAGTCTGCAAATCCCTCAATGCAGAAATTAGAATTTCCAGCTTTTTTCCAGCTTCCCACCCCCACACCCCCCACCCCGAAGATGCTTTTGTCGGGGAAATCAGAATTTCCAGCTTTTTCCCCCCCTGGAAGATGCTTTTGTCAGGGAAATCAGAATTTCCAGCTTTTTTTTCCCCCTGGAAGATGCTTTTGTTGGGGAAATTAGAACTTCCAGCTTTTTTTTTTCCCTGGAAGATGCTTTTGTCGGGGAAATTAGAACTTCCAGCTTTTTTTTTCCCCCTGGAAGATGCTTTTGTCGGGGAAATCAGAATTTCCAGGTTTTTTTTCCCCGCTGGAAGATGCTTTTGTTGGGGAAATTAGAACTTCCAGCTTTTTTCCCCCCCCCCCGAGATGCTTTTCTTGTCGGGAGGTTTGCCCTTCTCACCCACCCGACGCACCTTGTGGGTTTATTTTATTATTTTATTAATTATTTTTTTTCAGAATGGATAAATCTGCTGGGATGCTGGGGGGGTGGGGTGGGGGGTGGGGCAGAGGATGACACCGGAGAAATAGGGACCTTCTTTGTACGCGTGCTTGCGATTCCTGTTGTTGCTCGTAGGATTTGCAAACACACCTTGAGCGGTCCAAAAACCGGGATATTTTAAAATCCCTTTCTGGAGTATAAACCGCCAGTCCTCAAGCCTGGAGAAGGTCCACGAGGTTAATTAATTAACGGTGAGGTAACGAGGAACAGGGGTTTCCCCGCTGACGGTAACGGAAACCTCGTACGCAGCGGCTGGTGTGACCCATTGCGATTGGGTTGCCGCGATTTACCTCCAGCTCCGGAATTTCTTGGGATAAAAATATCTGCGGTTTCAGTGGAGCTGCCAGGTGGATCGTCGCTGGGTGGAAGAATCGTTAAAATCCACGGTGGTTTATCGTCGATATCCCGGTGATCACAGGGATAATTGGGCCCTCGGAGCGGGAGACAAACGAAGCGATGCGGAGCTACTGGCTCAGGGAAGGAGAAACTCCGGCGGGCGCTTTTCCTTTTATCCCGTGATTTTCCCGGAGGCTTTCTTCCTGTTCCCTGGGGAAGCTGGTGATAAATTTAACTCTTGACGGCGTGAAAGAGAGAGTGGAGGAAATATTTGGTGCTTCCCTCACGGAAATGTGCTCGCCAGCGGGTTCCCATCTCCTCCGCTCGCTTTTCCCAGAGGATTTTTTTTTTTTCCATTTGATTTTTCTCGCTCAAAAATACCCACCCACCCCCCTCGCTTTTTAGAGCGTCGCCGATGCTCTCAGCAGACCCTGGTGGCTTCTTGCATCTTTCCACCCGTGACCTTGAGAAGAGGCAGCCTGAGAAAATCGAAGGCGTCAAAGTCAGCGTTAATAAAACCGAAAAGAAAATGCCAAATCGGGGCGGGGGGGTGTGAGGACATAAACTTTCCGCACGAGGTGTAATTGAGTCTTCCTCGGCAGAGAGAGGAAAAGGGACCGTGTCTGGAAGAGGAAAATATTTGCTCGAGACGAGGAAAACTTCCTCGGGCCGCCCGGTTCCCTCTCCCGAGCCCTTTTCGAGGCTTCTGAGCCGCGCTACGTGTATTTTAAAATCACATTTTGGTTTTCTCCGAAGAGTAGGGACGGAGGAAAATCCAACCAGCGAGGTGACTGGTCTGTTCAGTCACAAAAACTGGGGCGCGCTGCGTGTCGAAGGCCGGTGTCGGGGACAGAGGAGGGGTCTGTTTGCGGCAGGGGGTATCTGGGGGGGGCTTTTCCAGCCAGAATCCCACCGGGGCGTAGTAATCCCGTAGTAGAAGCGAGGGAGAACGATGGGCTGTAAAGAAACGCGTTACTCTCATCGCCATCTGGGTATCCTGGCTCGCCGTACCGGGCCACCTCCTCTTCCCGTCATCCCGGGGATGCGCCGCGGCGGCGCCACGGGTGCCGGTAACGCGGAGTATCGATGGATGAGACGCGGCGAAGCTGGATTCTCCAGGCGTGGAAGCGTTGGGGCGCCCGGCCCCCGGACGACACCTCACCGTTGCAGAGCAGATCCGGCGTCTCCGCTCCAGCCGCATCCACGGATCCGGCCCCTCCGGACGACGTTCCGCCGTCTCGGTCTTTTTGTTGGGTTTTTCGGAAGCTCCTGGCGAGGCCATGAAGGAGGAAGAAGGGAAGAACCTTCCCGCTGGATAACCCACGGATTTTGGGGCTTTGTGCCCGCTGCTAAGAACCGCTGCTCCTCCTGGGCAGGATGAGGCCTTTCTCCCCCCTCACGCTACGATCCAAAGCGCTCACCATCTCGTTTTTCCCCGTGTCTTGCGCAGGTAATTAGCGGCTCGGTGCCGCGGTTCCGCTCTCCGTCCCCTTCTCTTCGCTCCGTCCAGGCTCTCCTCAGCTTCCCGGGCGTTCCTGGTGTAACACCAAATAGATTCTAATCATTATCTCTAATTACAAAGGGAAGCGAAATCACGGGGGGATAATAATTGTAGTGTCTTAAATACGATAAAACAAAGAATAATTAACAATTACGGAGCGGGCTGCGGATAGGACTCCGACGGCAGAAGGGGCTCCTTTTCCCCACGGGACCTTGCTGGAATAATCTGGGAATTAGGGATGTGGCTTCCCCCTGCTGTGGGAGAAGGAAAACCGCCTGGAATCTCTTCCATTTATTTATTTTTTAATTTTTCTGCCTGTTTTTTTTTCAAGAGCTGAAGCGGGTCATAAAGCTCAGCGTTTCCCTGATGCCGGCAAAAGGCTTTTCCCTGCATCGTTCCCGGCTCCGCGAGCACGCGGCGTGCGGGCGAGACCTAAAAATAATCCACTATCGAGTCTTACCGTGTCATAAAATCGAGTCGGACCTACTCGCCGCGGCCCAAACGCTTCGACGCGGCTCTTGCCAAAAGATGGTCCCGGAACAAAACGGGGAGTTACTTGTCGAGGCAACCAGGATAAAACGAGCGTGGGACGGTGACGCTGAAAGCAGGTTGGGGTTTTATTTCCCCATCATCTTCCTGTTCCTGTAAACGGGAAGAAATTCCGCTTCCCCGACGGCTTTAGCGCGGGCGCCAAGCATTTTCCCAGCTCATTTTTTTAAAAAAAAATTAAAATCGTTGACAAAGCACGGTCCTAAGCGCAGCCCTGCGTGCGTGACCTGCCGTTGTCGGGGGGTGACGCCAGAAGCGTCGGATTGTGGCGTCGGGATGGGATCAAACTCTGGAAATAACTTTTTAGGGGGGGGCGTGCGGGAAGCCCCCGCTCGGGGTGCCGGCCCCCCGGATTTGAGCGCCAAGCGCGTCTCATCTGTTGAAAAAACGTTTTAACATCGTTAAAACGGCGCCGTAGAGGTTTGATTCGTACGGAGCCACGTGATGGTTTGTCTCGAGGGTCTTTCTTCCCCCTCCCCACCAGATCCCAACGCGATTCCCGGGCGATTCGGAGGAGGAAAGGGCCCAAAGTACGGGAGCGCGAAAAGCCGGGCAAGGTCGGCGGTGGGACCGGGAAGGTGCGACGCCAATCCCTTAACGAATGATTCCTCTTATTTTTCATTTGCTTTGAGCACGTTTTTCTCCGCTGACATCCCAACTCCCCTGCCCCGCCGCTCGGGACATCACGCTTGCTCCTCTCCGGGCGCGACGCTTGGTTAAATCCCGGTGATTTTATCGCGCGGATTTAAGGAATGACCGTAGATTTCTCTCCGGGGGGAGAATTCAGGCCGCTGGGGGTTCCGCCTGCTTCTCAACACCGCTTGCATTTAACAATTTTTAACAGATTCAGGCTCCCCCCCCCGCCCCTCCCTCCCGTCCGTTAATTAGCGATAACGGACCCGACCCACCTGGAAAAAAAAAAAAGAAATCAGACCAGGAATATTGCCTCTGCCCAACAGCGATTCCCGCGCGGAGCTCGGGGGTCGGGAGCCGCTCTCCTCGCCGGGGCGCGGCCGCCGTACCGCATCGTTTGACAAAACGCTTTTAATTTCCTCCTCCCGAGCCGGCTGTAATCAATACCGAGTGACAAGGCAGAAATCCAGGTAGCAAACCAGCTCGTTAATTCATAAATCCATCCCCCTCCCCCCCCCCCCCCCCCCCCCCCCCCTCCAGGGCTCCGTTACGGGAGCAGGGGCAGAAAGCCGGAGCGGAAAAAAACTTTATAAATATAAATAGATAAATTTGAAGGGGGGGTTGGCGCAGCGCTCCGCTCCCGGGGGGCTGCGCCGTTGCGCGCGGGGGAGGTTTGCTCCGTCCCACCGTTCGGTAGTTGCTTCGTTTTTCCTAAATTGCTCGGCGGAACGTCAGAAACGGCGGAAAAATTAAAATACGGCGTCTTGGCGGCGGCGGAGCGGCGGTGCCGGCTCTTGGGGCGACGGGGCTCTCCGGACTAATTAATCAAGCGGGCTGGGAGCTTTGGCTGTCATATTTGGGTTATTCATTTAGCAGGCCTGGAAATAATTACGGGCGCTCGTTAAAAAGGCAGGTTGTTCAGTACCACGGGCTGCACGTGACAGGTGTGTTCATCCCGCCGTGAGTTTCTCCGTTTTTTGCTTTTTTCAACCTGTTGAAGCGGCCGATTTATTGGGGTTTTTTTCTCGTTATCTGAATCTTTATTAATTGTGTCTCGTTAAGGAGTTTCATCCTGCGCCTCCAAACCCCGAGGTTTGGAGCTGGTGTGAGAAAAAGAGGGGAAACACTGGGGAAGGAAAAAAAAAAAACACCACAAAACTCAAACTCCCACTATTTTTCCCTAAAACTGGTTGTAAAAAGGGTTTCCACCTGCCGATCCACCAGATCACCCGGTGCCGGATCTCGGGTTATCGGTGGAAAATCCTGGATTTCACCTCCTGAAGCAAAACGCCTCTGAAAATGTTTTGCCCCCCCCAGGGAAGACCGAGGGGTAAATCCACATAAACGTGGGATTTTGGGGATCCGAGTTATTGCCCCGCCACGGTGCTGGGATCTGCTTCGCCGAGGATCCCGGTGCTGAGGATCCCAGGAGGTCCGTCAGCTGGGCTGGATGCCCCGTGTCGAGGTGAAAATAAGTCAAAAAGCTGCCGGTTTGGGGGTTTGGGGTGAAACCAAAGCCCCGGGTTGGGAAAACCGGGACGAGCGCCGGAGGGACGGGAGCGGCGTCGGGATGAGCCGATCCCTCGGCGCTGGGGCTGGGGATCCACCCAGCGGCGTCCCGGCTCGCTGGCGTTTTGCTGGGATTTTTAGGGATCCACACGCTGCCGGGCTGGGTATGCTCGTTAGTGGGTTCCCCCCAATTTTATTTTTTTTTTTTTTTTTTAATAGTAAAATTTTGAATAAATCCATTTCAACGGCCAACGTGGGCTTTTTGGCTTCCCGGTTGTCCCGCGCCACGTTGGAGGGGTGACGGGATTCCCCTCCGGACCCCCCCTTTGGGGTTTGGGGGGGTGAGGTTTAGGGGGTTTTTAGGTTTTTTGGGGGTTTTGGGGTTTTTAAGGTTTAGGTTGTTTAGCGTTTAGTGGTTTGGGGGGTTTTAGGGCTAAGGGGGTTTAGGGTTTTTAGGGTTTAGGGGTTTTATGGGTTTTAGGGTTAATGGGGTTTAGGTTTTTAAAGTTAAGGTTTTTTAGGGGTTTTAGGCTTAAAGGTTTTTTAAGTTCAGGTTTTTTAGGATTTTTAGGGTTTCGGGTGTTTTGGGTTTAGGGGGTTTAGGTTTAAGGATGTTTAGGGTTTAGATTTTTTAGGGTTTTTAGGCTTAAGGGTGTTGGTTTAGGGTTTAGGGGGTTTAGGGTTTTAAAGTTAAGGCTTTTTTAGGGTTTTTAGGATTTAAGGGGTTTAGGTTTAAGGGTGTTCAGGGGTTTTAGGGGTTTTAGGTTTTAGGGTGTTAAGAGGTTTTAGGGTTTAGGGGTTTAGGGTCAAGAGGGTTTAGGGGTTTTAGGTTTTTAAAGTTAAGGGTTTTTAGGATTAAAGGTTTTTTAAGGTAAGGTTTTTTAGGATTTGGGGGGGTTTAGGGTTTAGGGGGTTTAGGTTTAAGGGGGTTTAGGGTTTTTAGGGGGTTTAGGGTTAAGGGTGTTTAGGGTTTAGGGGGTTTAGGGTTTTAGGTTTTTAAGGTTTAGGTCGTTGAGCGTTCAGTGTTTTTAGGGTTAAGGGTGTTTAGGGGTTTTAGGTTGTTTCGATTTTTAGGCTGTGTAAGGTTTTTATCGTTAAGATTGTTTAGGATTTAAGAGTTTTTAGGCTTAAAGGTTTTTAAAGTTAAGTTTTTTTAGGGATTTTAGGGTTTAGGTTGGTGAGGGTTTAGTATTTTTAAGGGGTTTAGGGTGTTAAGGGGTTTAGGGTTCAGCTTCCGTAGGGGTTTTTAGGGTTTTTAGGTTTAACGGGGTTGAGGGTTTTTAGTTTTAAGGGTTTAGTTTTAAGATTTTAGGGTTTAGGTAGTTTAGGTTTTCGGTCACTGGTCAATGTTGACCAGGAATCCGTTTCCAGAGGGTTCCAGAGAGTTCCACAGGGTTCTGTGGGGTTCCGCTGCATCCTATTGGCTGCAGCCTCAGCCAATCAGAGTTCACATCTCCCCTTCAGAACATTCCGGAACGTTACCGGGTAGCGGGGGGAAGCCGAGCACGACGCGGGGGCTCTCCTGGCGTTAACCCGCTCTCTCCCTCTCCGCTTTTTGCAGTTGACATGGATGATGAAGACGGCCGGTGCCTGCTAGATGTAATTTGGTAAGTCGCGCCGCGGCGCTCCGGCGCTCCCCTGCCCTCTTGGGGTGGGCACCGGGGGGGCTCAGCCCCCCACCGCCCCTTCCCCGGTGCCGGGTTGTGTCTCCCAACACCCAAAACTCCTCCAAGGTGTAAACCACGAAAACACACCGGCTGTACAAACCCTCCTGGTTGACGGCGGGGGGGGGGGGTTGGAGCTGGGGAGGGGGGCTCGGGGCTCCTCCGGGGCTGTGCCGGGGAGGCGGGGGGGAGGTTTAACGGAATTTCGCGTGAGGAAAGCGCGGATCCCACGCAGGAATCCCGTTTGGGATCTCTCGGTGTCCCAGGTGGGCGTTTTGTTGGGATTTTTAGGGATCGACGCGCTGCGCTCCCGTCCTTACCATCGGCAGCACCGGGCTGGGGACGCTCGCCAGCGGGTTCCCCCGATTATTATTATTATTTTTTACATTTTTGGATGAATCCCTTGCAACGGCCAACGCGGGCTAATTTCCCCCAGGGGTTTAGGGTGATTAGGAAGCCGTTGGTAATTGGGGCTTCACGCAATTAACCGGGGAAGGGGAGCGAGGGCAGCGTCGGTGGCGTGGGAGAGGCCAAGTGCCCGGCGAGCACCGCTCCACGTGGTCTAGCCGAGCCTCCGTGGCACGGGTGGGTGTCCATCGTCGTTAGCCCTCAATTAAGTGGCGGCGTTAATTAGAAACACGCCTTTCCAAAGGGGATCACGCGCTGCGTCCCTAAACGCTTTCGTCTCGTTGTTTTGCAGCGACCCTCAGGCCTTGAACGATTTTTTACATGGATCCGAAAAGGTGAGCGGCAACTCGATTCTCTTCACCACGACAACACCTGCACACCCATTTCCTTCAATTTATTTATTTTTTTTTTTTAAATAATGAGGTTTTTTTTTTTCTAAAGAAAGCCCACCCCCGAGTTCAGGATCCTTTTTAGCTTCGAGGAGTTTGTAGGACCCCGGCCACGCGCTCCGGGCAGCTCTCGCATCGGGATTTTGGGGCGCTCGGAGCCGACACAGGCTGCGTGCCGGCAGGAGACGGGGACGGGGAGGGACTCGGCGCTTTCCATCAGCGCTCTGCATTTTATTTTAATTTTTTTTAATTATTTTTTTTTTTCCCCTCCATATTTTTTTTTTTCATTCTCTATCTAAAGAAAATAAATAAAATCTTTTTAATTACAGATTGACAGTGATGATCTCCTGGACAACACAGGAGATGCAGCCAGTGCCTTTTTTGAAGGTGCTGGGGTATGTATTTTTTTAATTTATCCTCGGGGAACGTCAGCTTAGAAACCTTTCCTTATATTTTTATTTTTCCCCCCCCCCTTTTTTTTTTTTTCTCTTTTTTCTTCTTTTTTTTTTTTTTTATTTCCTAGGCTTGTTTTTCATCCGCTTCCCAGGTCTAGGCAAAAAGGCAGGACGCAGGGATTATTCCCCAAGATTGGTAGAGAAACGGCCCCCACAGGTTCCCCCGTGGATCCTGGGGGGGGGGGGGGGGGGGGAAGGAAAAGTCGGTTTCGCGTGCGGACGCGGCGGCGCATCCGACCTGGGGCGAGCTTGGAGCTGGAAAACGGGATGGAGGAGCCGGGGGTGCTGCCGTGCGGCAGGGAGAACTCGGAAAAACTCGGAAAAATCACTTGGGAGGAGGAAAATCCCCGTTCTCCCAGCTCCCCCGGGCTGGAGCGCTCCCTCCCCTTGCAGGCCGGGTGAAATGCATGGAAGTAAATCCTAAAAATCCTTTTTTTTTTTTTTTTTTCCTTTTTTTTTTCCCCCCAAGAGCATGCGTTACTCTGCATGGATAACATTAAGCATGAAGGTCTCTTTGGGTTTGTTTTTTCCTTCCCCCCCTCCCCTCCCCCCCAGCCCCTATTTCCAGTTCCATTGTAATAAGAACCTGGATGATTATTTTAATTTTTATTTTTTTCCCTTCCATTTATGTTTTGGGTGGGTTTTTTGGGTTTTTTTTGGTTTTACAAAGACCACGGGTCGAGCTGCCGACACTCTTAACCCGTAGGCTTCCCTAGGAGTTGAGGTTCGCTTCCACGTGGATTTTTTGGATCCTTTTTGAGTAGATTTCTTCTTAGCAGATCTCTCGGAGCCGGCGGGGGCCCCCAGGGTCTGGCTGCGTGGCGCTTATCGGTTCCTGCCGCGGTTCCCCGTGGCGCGGCGCTCGCCGTACGGCAATATAGGGCTCTATAGGAGGGTCGCCTATAGCGTGCGCTGGGTTCACTCCCCCCACCCCCCCCGGGCTGAGGTTTCCCGGCGGTTTCCCCCCCCCTCCCCAGGTGATGCCCTTCCCCTTTCCCATCCCGTCATTTTTTAAGGGGGGGGAGGGGGGGGAAGCGAGGGACACCCCCCCACCCCACCCCGAGCTCTTCGTTTGGGCAACGGCTCGAAGCTCAGAGCTTCCAACCCATCCTGGGGGCGCCTGTGACCCCCCCCCCAACCCGGCAAGCGGGTGGTCTGCCGCCCCTGGGACGCGGCGGCGCGTTCCCCCGGGGTGCCAGCTGCGGGGGTGGCACGAGGGCACGGCGGGCCCGCTCCCCGCCGAGGTGGCCGGCCAAAAGCGTCACCTCCAAGCCCCCCTCCCCCCTGCCCCAGCTCAACGTCTCCTTCTTTCCTCTCCCCTCCGCCGGCAGCTGCACGTCCAGGAGGCCTCCGGCAACCACCTGAGCGCCGAGCCCAGCCAGCCCCCCACCAGCGTGGACCTGGACTTTTTAGAAGATGACATCCTGGGCTCGCCGGCGGGCGGCGGGGCCAACCTGCAGAACTCGGAGCAGCCCTGCGACATCCTCCAGCAGAGCCTGCAGGAGGCCAACATCACGGAGCAGACGCTGGAGGCGGAAGCCGAACTGGATCTGGGCTCTTTCCAGCTTCCCACCCTCCAGCCGGTGGTGCAGGCGGCCTCGGACGGCACCCCGCAGATTTTCCCCGGCGGGGCCGACCTGATCGGGCTGCAGCCGCCCGCCGTCCTGACCCACCAAGCCCTGGTGCAGCAGTCGGTGGGGGCGGACGTGGTGAACAAGGCCATCAGCGTCCAGCCCTTCCTCCAGCAGGTGGGACTGGGCAACGTCACCATCCAACCCATCTCCAACCTGCAGGGGTTGCCCAACGGCAGCCCCAGCGGCACGCTGGGCATCGGGCCCATCCAAGTGGTGGGGCAGCAGGTGATGGCCATCAACCAGCCGGCGCAGCAGATCATCGCCAAGCAGGTTCAACCCTCCCAGGTGGCCACCATGCCCGTCGGCAGCTACATCACCCAAACGGCGCCCGAGCAGCAGCAGGTCACCCTCGCCTCCGCGGGGGTCTCGCCGCAGAGCGCCGGGCTGGTCATCCAGAAGAACCTGCCGGCGGTGGCCACCACCACGCTCAACGGCAACTCCATGTTCGGCGGCGTGGCCGGGACGCAAGGCTCCCAGCCGCTCACCGTCACCTCCAACTTGAGCAGCCCCCTGGTGCAGGCCCAGAACGTCATCATCCACAGGACGCCCACCCCCATCCAGCCCAAACCGGCGGGGGTCCTGCAGCAGAAGCTCTACCAGATCACCCCCAAGCCCTTCGCCTCCAACAACGCCACGCTGACCATCCAGAACGAAGCGGCCCTGCAGCAGCAGAAGGCCCAGCAGAACCTGACCTTCATGGCTGGCAAAGCCGGGCAGAACGTGGTGCTGTCGGGCTTCCCCCAGGGGCTCCCAGCCAACGTTTTCAAGCAGCCGCCGCCGCAGCAGCAGGCCCTCAGCAAGCCCATGAGCGTCCACCTGCTGAACCAGGGCAGCAGCATCGTCATCCCCGCCCAGCACGTCCCCCAGGCCATGCTGCAGGGCCAAAACCAGTTCCTCCTGCCCGGGCAACTGGCGGGCGCCTCCGCCGTGCAGATCCCCCAGCAGCTCTCCGCCCTGCAGGCCAACATGGGGGGCCAGATCCTGACCACCTCCCACCCCGGTGGCCAGGCCCACATCATCACCAGCCAAGGGCCGGGCGGGCAGCTGATCACCAACCAGATCCTCACCAACCAGAACATCGCCGGGCAGCTGAACCTGGGCCAGGTGCTCACCTCGCAGAACGCCCACGGCACCGCTCACATCCTCTCGGCCCCCATCCAGCTCCAGCCCGGCCAGGTGGGCCAGCCGGCCCTTTTCCAGATGCCGGTTTCGTTGGCGGGCAGCTTGACCACCCAAAGCCAACCCTCGGTAGCCGCCTCCTTGGGTCAGACGGGCCAGACGGTCATCCAGGGGGTGACGTTGCCCAACCAGGTGGCCATGCTCAACGCCCCCGAGAACCTGGGCCAGGCCGTGAGCATCCAGGCCTCCGCCGCCACCAGCAGCCAGAGCCCCGGCCTCGGCCAGCCGCAGCCGCTGCCCAGCGCCGACCAGTCCTCCATCCTCACCGTCCAGACCGCTTCCCAGCCGCCTGCCCCGCTCCAGCTCAACGTGCCGCCCCCGCCGCCCCCCCAGCAACCCGTCACTTCTCAAGCCAGCCCTGGTTTGGCTTCCAGCCCGGAGAAAATCATCCTGGGGCAAGCGGCC
Organism: Falco rusticolus; assembly: GCF_015220075.1. Lineage (NCBI taxonomy): Eukaryota > Metazoa > Chordata > Aves > Falconiformes > Falconidae > Falco > Falco rusticolus. The sequence continues at coordinate 435,524 of NC_051207.1, read as the reverse complement.
GCCGGAGCCGTCATCAACCAGGACTCCATGCAGATGTTCCTCCAGCAGGTCAGTAGAGCCCCGCTCCCGGCGGTGCCGGCGGCGCGCTTGACCGGCGGCACGACCGCGCTATCGGCTTCGGTTGACGCGCCGCTCGCGCGAGGAGCGCTCCCGCGGTCCAGCGCCTTCCCCCAGCGCCGATCCCGTCCTCAGCAGGTGTTTAAAATCTCACCCGGGCGCCGCGAGCGGGTCTGGCGCGTCACCGAGCGCCGTCCCCTCGCCGCACCGGAGCTACCGTCGCGGCACAGATGGCGGCAGCCCTGCTCGGGCTTCTCCCCCTTCGTTAGCTCGAGGCGGAGCTTTTCCATTCGTCGGGCAGCTCTAGAAGGCAGTGCAGCGAGGGCCGCGGCCGTCTCGTCGGGTCGTACGGAGGTAAAGGCTTCGGTGACGTTTTCGGCACCGCTGCGGGTGTTTTATTAAACTCACCAAGGTGGGGGAAGGTCTGTAACCCACCGACGTCCCCGAATAATCGGGAGCGCGAAGAGAGCGAGCGCTCTGATTAATTTATTTTATTTTTTTTTTAATTAGTGGTGGTTTTAGTAGTAGTTGAATAGCGGGAAGCTTTAAAATCGGCGGGGTTTTTTTTTGGCGGAACGAGTAGCGCAGATCCGCGTCGACCCGTTTGATGTCGACCCGTTTGATGTCGACCCGTTTGATGTCGACCCGGCATCCCGGCGTGATTAAAACCAGGCACCCAGGGTCGGAGTCGGAGCGGGCTCGGCGGGTTGAGGAAGCTCCCGATGCCGCTGAGATTCGGGAATAGAGGGAAGGCGACGGCGCAGCGCTCGTCCCGTCCCGGTTCCACCGGTTTCTTCCCCCCCCCCCCCCCCGCACTGTCTTAACGCGGGTGGTGACGCTCGGGCGTCGCGTCCACCCTCCTCCACCTGCTGAAGGCGGCGGCGTTGGGGGTGTTGCGGGGGGACACGACGGGCGCCGGAACCTTCTCCTGCGGGATCCCTCGTGCCGGGAACGCGGTGAGAGGCGGGTGAAGGAGGAGAACGCCGAAATGCGGTTCCCGGAGGGAAAACTGGAAAACCCTACGCTGGGGGAGCAGCACAGCCGCGGGTTTGGCTGGCGGCCGCTGTCTCCCGGCGTTTGAATTTTCGGGGTTTGAATTTTCGGGGTTTGAATTTCCCCCCCCCCCCGCTCGCCGGTACCCGGCTCTTCCCCCGGTCGGGATTTCTCCGCCGGGGCCGCCCGTAGTTGGCTCCGCGCGGGAACGAGGAGCAGGGAGAAGCGCCCGGAACGAAGCGGCTCCGGCCGTTCATCGCTGGGCGAAGGCGAATTTCATCCCCTTCACCCCAAAAACCCCGACTCACAGCCCCGGGTGGGCCAAGCCGGGGGCTGCAGGACCCCCCCCCCGTGTCCCCATCCCCCCCCATCCCCCATCCCCCTGGCTGCTCGCTTGCCTGCAGGTCCTCACTAACCCCACGCTGCTGCCGCCCCGCGCCGCTTGCTCTCCTCCTCTCCCTTCTCGCTCGCAACTTGCTGTTTTTAGCCGGCCCGAGCCTTTTTACTACTTTTTTTTTTTTTTTTCTGTATTCCCCCCCCTCCCCCAGCCCCAATTCTTTATACTTCCATAGCAATTAGGAGCTCCAAATGACTCTAATCGCCCTCAGGGCCGGCCTCGGTAGCCCCCAGGAGCCCGACGGCCACCGACCCCCTTCCTGGGGCGAAGAAAGGAGAGCGGGGTGCACCCAGCCCTCCCCCTGAGGGTGTTTTTTGGGGGAAAAAAAATCTAAAAAAACGCTTCAAACCCGCCCTGGTGTCCCGGCTCCTGGACCCCCCTCGGCAGAGACACCGGTGGCGTGGAGCCGCTGCTGGAATCGCCAGCGAAGCCGTGCCACGTGCCCTCCTGAAGTTTGGGGTTTTTGGTTTTTTTTGGTTGGTTTTTGAGGTTTTTTTACCTTGACCCCCCCCCAAAAACGCTTTTAGAAGCCCCGCTGAGGGGCCAGGCAAGCCCCCCCGGGGGCTTGGGGCAGGGTGGCCGAGAGCAGGGGCTGGTTTTGCCGGAGGCGGCCGCTCCGAGGGCGACGTGCGAAGGCGTTTTGACAGAGGAAACCCGTGGGCACCTTCCGGGCAGAACTTCCTGGGCTTGGACTAACTTCTTCCTCTTTCCTTCTCTGTTGCAGTTACCCGCAGGGCAGCAGAAGCTCCCTGGAGCATCCCCGTCCCCTTCGCTACCTCATCCTCCCCTGGGGGAGAGCCCGCAGCTCCCGGCCGCCCACCTCTCCCAAATGCAATCCCCCCACCCTTCCCGCCCCCCCTCCCAACCCCAACCCCTCTCCCGGCCCCCTTCCCGCCCCCACTCGCGCCCCCCCTCCCAGCCGCAGACCCTCTCCCGGCCCCCCTCCGAGCCGCTCTCCCGCTCCTGCACCCCGCAGGCCCCCCTGCCCGGCCTCTACGTCATCCAGAACCAGCTGGCCTCCTCCCCGCTGGGGGGGGGGCAGCACCCCCTGCGCCCCCCCTCCCAACCCCAGCCCCCCTTCCAACCGGCGGCGGCGGCGGCGCAGGCAGAAGCCCCCCCGCCGCCCCAGGTCCAGCTCCCGGCGCCGAGCGAGGTCCAACACGCTCCTTCCCCCCATTTCCAACTGCAGTTCCCCCCCCAGGCCCAGCTCAAGCCCCCCACCCCCACCCACGCTCTCCACCTGAGCGCGGAGCAGCCGAGGAGCTTCCCGATGGTCCCGAACCAATTCCAAACCCTCCCGGCTCCCCCCGCTCCCGCTCCTCAGCAGAAGCAAATACTCGACAGGTTCCAGCAGGTAAATCAGGAGCGGCGAGGGTCTCAGGCCGGGCGTAGGGCCGGAGGGGAGGCAGCGCGGCGAAGGACGCGGCGAAGCGCGCGGCGAAGCGCGCCCCCCCACCCCCCTCCCGCCGTCGGGCAGCCGAGGGATCCCGGGCCAAACAGGAAGCAGATCCCAGTCAGTTCCTCCCGAACAGATCCTGAGTTTTGGGGTGGGGGGCTCCTTCCGTCGAGGGGCTGCCTCCTTTTTTTTCTTGGGGGGGGGGGGGGGGGAACGGGGGTTTCGGGGTGCTGTGCCGCGGGTTACGTCCGGCTCTGCCGCCTGTCGTCGCACGTGGATCCCTCGGGAAAGCGTCCGCCGCGGGGGCGACAGGGGTCTTGGTTTGGTGGATCCAACGAGGAAAAAGGCCTTTGGCAAAGCGGCTCCCCTCCCCCACCTCCACCCCCACCCCCCACACATCCCCCGAGACCTGTCCTTAGCCAAATCCTGCCCCACTCTTGTCACCTGGGGGGGGGGGGGGGGCGCGGGGCAGGTGCTGGAGGGGCTCTGTGGGATGCAGGGATGCAGGAGGGATGCTCTAGGACCGGTCCAGCCCTCGATAACAGCGAGGGGGGGGGTGCTCAGGGGTGAAAGCACCCGACACCCCCCCCCCCGCCAGGTTTCTACAATTAAACTGCCGTTCGTTATTTTATCCCTGCTGGGGGGCGGGGGGGGGGAAAGGCAGCGACAGGGGCAACGCTGGAGCTGATTAACCACGTGTTAATTAGAACTCCCCTTCTGAGGATGCGATTGGCGTCATTTGGGGGTTTTTAGACCCCGTAACCGGTGGGGGCAGGGCTCGGCAGGCACTTTATTTTTTTTTCCCTACTCCTTTTGCGTCCGTCTCCCAGCGCCGGGATCCAGCGCCAGGATCGCCGGGATCAGCCGAGCCGTCGGTCCCTTCCCTCCTCCTGCTCCCGGGTGAAAAAGCGATGGATTTTGGGGCTCGTTCTCCATTTTGTTGTGTTTTTTTTTCTCCCCCCCGCCCCCCCCCCCCCCAGGTGCCCCAAGGGATCATCCTGCAAACGAAGCAGCAGCCCCCCAGCAGCCAGGCCCCCCCCGCGCTCGCCCAGTTCACCGGCCCGTCCTCCTCCGTCCTGGTGGGCAGCCAGGGCCAAACGGTGACGGTGACCACCGCCACAGCGGCCAGCCACGCGCCCACCGCCCTCCCGCCCTCCACCACAGGTTTGTGCTGCCTCCACGGGGAAAAACACCAGGAAGAGCATCCCAGATGTTGGGAAGAGCATCCCAGACGTTGGGAAGAGCATCCCAAACGTTGGGAAGAGCGTCCCAGACGTTGGGAAGGGCATCCCAAACATTGGGAAGAACATCCCAAACGTTGGGAAGAGCATCCCAGACGTTGGGAAGGGCATCCCAGACGTTGGGAAGAGCATCCCAAACGTTGGGAAGGGCGTCCCAGATGTTGGGAAGAGCATCCCAGACGTTGGGAAGAGCATCCCAGACGTTGGGAAGGGCGTCCCAGAGGTTGGGAAGAGCATCCCAGACGTTGGGAAGGGCATCCCAGACGTTGGGAAGAGCATCCCAGACGTTGGGAAGAGCATCCCAGACGTTGGGAAGGGCGTCCCAGAGGTTGGGAAGAGCATCCCAGACGTTGGGAAGGGCATCCCAGACGTTGGGAAGAGCATCCCAGACGTTGGGAAGGGCATCCCAAACATTGGGAAGAACATCCCAGACGTTGGGAAGGGCATCCCAGACGTTGGGAAGAGCATCCCAGATGTTGGGAAGAGCATCCCAGACGTTGGGAAGAGCATCCCAGCCGTTGGGAAGAGCATCCCAGACGTTGGGAAGGGCATCCCAGATGTTGGGAAGAGCATCCCAGACGTTGGGAATACCATCCCAGACGTTGGGAAGAGCATCCCAGATGTTGGGAAGAACACCCAAACGTTGGGAAGAGCATCCCAGACGTTGGGAAGGGCATCCCAGACGTTGGGAAGGGCATCCCAGACATTGGGAAGAGCATCCCAGACGTTGGGAAGAGCATCCCAAACGTTGGGAAGAGCATCCCAGACGTTGGGAAGAGCATCCCAGACGTTGGGAAGAGCATCCCAAACGCTGGGAAGAGCATCCCAAACGCTGGGAGGAGCATCCCAAACGTTGGGAAGAGCATCCCAGATGTTGGGAAGAGCATCCCAGATGTTGGGAAGAGCATCCCAAACGCTGGGAAGAGCATCCCAAACGCTGGGAAGGGCATCCCAAACGCTGGGAAGAGCATCCCAGACGTTGGGAAGAGCATCCCAGACGTTGGGAAGGGCATCCCAGATGTTGGGAAGAGCATCCCAAACGTTGGGAAGGGCATCCCAGACACCGGGAAGTGCATCCCAAACGCTGGGAAGAGCATCCCAAGTGTTGGGAAGACCATCCCAACGTTGGGAAGAGCTTCCTAGACAGCAGGAAAACCATCCCAAACGCTGGGAAGAGCATCCCAGACGTTGGGAAGAGCATCCCAGACGTTGGGAAGAGCATCCCAGACGTTGGGAAGAGCATCCCAGATGTTGGGAAGAGCATCCCAGACACCGGGAAGAGCATCCCAGATGTTGGGAAGAGCATCCCAGACGTTGGGAAGAGCATCCCAAACGCTGGGAAGAGCATCCCAAACGCTGGGAAGAGCATCCCAGACGTTGGGAAGAGCATCCCAGACGTTGGGAAGAGCATCCCAGACGTTGGGAAGAACATCCCAAACGCTGGGAGGAGCATCCCAAACGCTGGGAAGAGCATCCCAGATGTTGGGAAGAGCATCCCAGATGCCGGGAAGAGCATCCCAAATGTTGGGAAGAGCATCCCAGACCCCGGGCACGGGGCAGCCCGGACGGTGGGCACCGTTGCTTCGGGAGAACGGAGCCACCCAAGGGTGCTCAGCGTGCAAGAAAAGGGCGAAGGGGCGAGTCCTGCTCCGATTTTGGGGGGATTTGGGTCAAATCTGGGCGGAAAGGTGCTGGGGGGGGTCCGGGGGGTGGTACTTGTGGGTGGGCTGGAGATGAAACCCCGCCCCCTGCTCTCTGTTGCGGCAGGTATCACCGCCCCGGTTCCTGCGGAGAGCAAGACCTTCTCCAGCGTTTCCGCACCGATTTCCACCGGGAAAGGGGCTGCAGCCCCCGGGAAGTCGGGGGCGACTCTTCCCATCCAGCAGCCCCTGCAGGTGAGGAAGCGATTTTCATGCATCTCCGCTCCATTTTATCAAAAAAAGAAGAACTAATTTCTAGAAATCTGGATTTTTCCCACTTGTCAAGCGCCGCCAACCTCTGCAAACGACACAGAATTCCCCCTTCCCGCCGGTATTAGCCGCGTTTTTGGGGAGGGGGCTTTGGTGGCTCCTCCTCGTTTGCTCACCGATGGTTTAATGGGATGTGGGGGTTGTTGGCGCGGATTTCTGGAAGCGCAATCGGGAATAATTTGTGATTTTCCCCCAAAATACCGTTTTGAACTGGAGCGTTTACACCGGGGACGCGCGGAAGCCGCCTGCCAGCTAACCGGCAATGCCTCAGCGGCCGGTTTCCCCGCCGGTTCGGCCTTTTAGCGCCTCGGTTAATTAAAAGACGGTGATTAATTTCCCGGTTTTGCCGCAGACGAAGCCCGGCGTGATCAGTTCCGTCTCGGGGCTGAACCTCGGCAAAGGGCCCGTCCCCATCCCGGTCGTCGGGAAGGGATTGCCGCAGCTCGTGCCCTCGGTCCCCGTGCCAGGCCAGCCGCTGGTGAGTAGATATTTGATATAAATATATATATTTATGTCGAGGTAGATCATTTTTTTTATATATGTATTTATACCTCGCAGGACGTTTGCTGCGCTCGTTTTAGCTCTCTCCAAACCCGAGAGATGCTCTAAACGCAGCAAAAGCTTTATCGAAGCCATAACCCGCCCTGACCCCCCCCTCCCCCCATGCCACAGCGCTCCCGTTCCCCCTTCCCACCAATGGGGATGAATCCCCCCCCCCTTTCCCCAGCACAGCCCCCCCCCTGACCTCTCCTTCTCCCACCAGTACGACGGGAAGCTCGGCCTGAAGAAAACCCCGACGCTACAACCCAGCAAGGAGGCTTGGTGAGCGCAGCGGGGTGGGGGGGCTTAAACCACCCGCCGGGGGTCCGGCTCCCGTGGATTTTCCTGGCTTTTCCTCCCCTAAAGGCCAGGAATGGGGAATTGCGCTTCCTCCTCACCCTCTTCCTCCTTCCCGGCAGTTTCCTGGAGCAGCTGCACAAACACCAGGGCGCCGTGCTGCACCCCGACTACAAAACCTCGTTCCGCTCCTTCGACGACGCCTTGCGGCGCCTCCTGCCCTACCACGTCTACCAGGGGATGCTGCCCTCCGCCCGAGACTACCAGAAGGGTGAGCTCCCCAGGGGGACCACAGGTTTACAAAAAAAAAAAAAACAAACCCAAACCAAACCCCAAAAAAACCCCAAAAGCAGGTTTCTTACCGGTAGGGAGAAACCCTCAGCGCGTCCCGTAGAAAAATAAATCCCCGAGGGGATGTTTTTCAATATTTCCGAGCTGGAATCGCTCAGAGTTCTCATCACAGCCCCTATACGTTGTGCAAAATAATTAAAAAACAAATTGTAGACGAGTCTTAACGGTCACGGCGATTAAAAATTGGAAACCTTTATCTTTTGGGGTGCCGGAGCAGCAGGGGACCAGACTTTTAAAAAAAAAAAAACACAAAAAAAACCCTAAAAAAAATAAATCCAACCCCAAAAGCAGGTTTCTTGGCGTTGGGGAGAAACTCTCTGCGCGTCCCATAGAAAAATAAATCCCTCAGGCGATTTTTTCCAGGATTTTTGAGCTGGAATCGCTCAGAGATCTCATCACAGCCCCTGTACGTTGTACAGAATGATCAAAAAACAAATTGTAGATAAATCTTAACGATCATAGCGATTAAAAATTGGAAACCTTTATCTTTTGGGGTGCTGGAGCAGCAGGGGACCGGACTTTTAAAAAAAAAAAACACACAAAAAAACCCCTAAAAAAAATAAATCCAACCCCAAAAGCAGGTTTCTTGGCGTTGGGGAGAAACTCTCTGCGCGTCCCCTCGAAAAATAAATCCCTCAGGCGATTTTTTCCAGGATTTTTGAGCTGGAATCGCTCAGAAAAATCATCACAGCCCCTGTACGTTGTGCAGAATGATCCAAAACCAAATTGTAGATAAATCTTAACGATCATAGCGATTAAAAATTGGAAACCTTTATCTTTTGGGGTGCTGGAGCAGCAGGGGACCGGACTTTTAAAAAAAAAAAAACACACAAAAAAACCCCTAAAAAAAATAAATCCAACCCCAAAAGCAGGTTTCTTGGCGTTGGGGAGAAACTCTCTGCGCGTCCCCTCGAAAAATAAATCCCTCAGGCGATTTTTTCCAGGATTTTTGAGCTGGAATCGCTCAGAAAAATCATCACAGCCCCTGTACGTTGTGCAGAATGATCCAAAACCAAATTGTAGATAAATCTTAACGATCATAGCGATTAAAAATTGGAAACCTTTATCTTTTAGGGTGCCGGAGCAGCAGGGGACCGGACTTTTAAAAAAAAAAAAACACAAAAAAACCCCTAAAAAAAATAAATCCAACCCCAAAAGCAGGTTTCTTGGCGTTGGGGAGAAACTCTCTGCGCATCCCCTCGAAAAATAAATCCCTCAGGCGATTTTTTCCAGGATTTTTGAGCTGGAATCGCTCAGAAAAATCATCACAGCCCCTGTACGTTGTACAGAATGATCAAAAAACAAACTGGAGATAAATCTTAACGATCGCAGCGATGAAAACCCGGGACCCTTTATTTTTTGGGGTGCTGGAGCGGTAGGAAACCGGATTTTCTAAAACAAAAAACACCAAAAAACCCTAAAAAAAAAGTAAATCCAACCCTAAAAACATAAATCCAACCCCAAAAGCAGGTTTCTTGGCGTTGGGGAGAAACTCTCTGCGCGTCCCCTCGAAAAATAAATCCCTCAGGTGATTTTTTCCAGGATTTTTGAGCTGGAATCGCTCAGAGATCTCATCACAGCCCCTGTATGTTGTGCAGAATGATCCAAAACCAAATTGTAGACAATTTTTAATGATCTCAGCGACGAAAACCCGGGACCCTTTATTTTTTGGGGTGCCCCCCTTCAGGCGAACGCGCTGCTCAAGCCCCACCACCCCCCCCATCCCGTGACCTGCCCCTTTGGCCTTTTCACAGCCAATTTTTTTTTTTTCCTCCCCCCCCACCCCCCACCCCACCCACCCCCCTCCTCTTCCTCGCAGTGGACGAGGAGTTCGAAGCGGTGTCCACGCAGCTGCTGCGGCGCACGCAGGCCATGCTCAACAAGTACCGCCTGCTGCTCCTGGAGGAGTCCCGGGTGAGTCCCGCCGCCCTAACGAGCCCCCCCCCCCTCCCCCGTTGGTGAAATTTTAATTAATTTTCTACATCCGCTTGCTTCTTCCCCCCCCCCCCCCCCCCCCTCCTCCCGCCCGCAGAGGGTCAGCCCTTCCGCCGAGATGGTGATGATCGACCGCATGTTTATCCAGGAGGAAAAAACCACCCTGGCGCTCGACAAGCAGCTGGCCAAGGAAAAACCAGGTGGGAAGCGGATCCCTCCGCCACTTCCGCCCCTTTTCCCGACCGCTTCCCCCCCTCGGGGGCTGGACACCCGCTCCCCTCTTCCTCCGCTGGGATTTGGGGCAAAAAAAATGAGGATCTGGGGGAAGGATTGGGGGGAATTTTTGTGGGGAGGAAGGGCTGAGGGGGGCCAGGGATTAGTGGGGCCGTGTCGTGTGTCGAAAGATACAAAAAGACCCCCAGGAGGTGCGTTTTTAGGGTGAAAATGTATTTATTGGGGGTGAGAAACGGTGAATTTTGCCGGCGCCCACGCCTGACGCGGTGTTTCCCTTCCCAGACGAGTACGTCTCCTCGTCCCGCTCGCACAACCTCTCCTCCTCCTCCTCCTCCTCCTCCTCCTCCTCCTCGGCGCCTTCGGCCTCCATCTCCAGCGCGGTGGCGGCGGCGGCGGCGGCGGCGGCGCCTCCCCCCGAGAACCTGAAGCCCCCCGCGGCGCAGCCGGCGCCCCCCCTGCCCCCCACCAAACTGGTGATCAAGCAGAGCGGCGGCTCGCCCTCCGTCAGCTGGGCCAAGGCGTCCCCCGCGCTGGACGGCGACGAGGACGCGCTGCCCTCGCGGAGCAAACCCCCCATCAAGACGTACGAGGCCCGGAGCCGCATCGGCCTCAAGCTGAAGATCAAGCAAGAAGCCGGCCTCAGCAAGGTGGTCCACAACACCGCGCTGGACCCCGTGCACCAGCCGCCCCCCGTCTGCCGCGTCATCAAAGGGCCCGACGCCCCCGCCCCCGCCGCCGCCGCCGCCCCCGGCGGGCAGATGAACGGCACCGTTGACCACGTCGCCTCCGTCGCCGTCGAGAAAAAACCCGCCGCGACCTACTGCCGCCTGCCGCTGCGCAAGACCTACCGGCAGCACCTCGACGCCGACAAGCCCGCCGACGCCCCCAGACCCCCCGTCGCCCCCAAGCAGGAGGAGGGGGGCGCGCGGGGCGGCAGCGCGTCGCACCCCAGCCGGGAGAAGGCGGCCAAGGGGCAGCAGGACGAAGGCGCCAAGGTCTTCTACAACCGCACCGCCGCCGCCGCCGCCGCCGCCGCCGCCGCGCCGCCGAAGGCCGACGACTCCACCAGCGGCCTCATGAAGGAGCTGGCGGAAGCGGAGGACGAATTTTACCGCGGGATGATTAAACCCGACCCCCCCGACCAAGGCGCCGGGCCGGAAATTTCCTGGGAAGTGCCGCTTCCCCCGGCCAAGAGGCGGAAGCTGGAAGCCTTCGAGGTGGACAACGCCAGTTTTTCCAGCGACAGCCCCCAGGACGATTCCCTCACCGAGCACCTCCAGAGCGCCATCGACAGCATCCTCAACCTCCAACAACCCCCCAGCGGCGGGGGGCAGAACGTCCGGACCCCTTCCTCTTCCTACAACTCCTCTTCCTCCCCTTTTTCCTCCCCCGCCCACCGCACGGACGCCTACCTCGCCCCCAGTCACAACGGCGGCCTGGGCGCCAGGACGTTGAACAGATAACAGCGAACCGCGCGCGGACCCCACCCCCCCCCGGGAAGGGGAAGAGGAAGAGGAAGCGGTTCCGCTCGCGCGGATGCTCAAGACACCCCCCCCCACCCCCTCCCTCCACGGGGCTTCCCAAAGCCCCCCACCCCCCCCCCCACCCCTCCCCCAATCGCGGGGTTTATAGAAAGCGGCGCCCGCGGTCGTCCGATCCACCGAGCGCCGGGGGGGGGGGGGGGGGGGGGGGGAGGGGCGGGGGGGGGGGGTCTCGGCTGTAATTTAGATTCTGTAACAAATTTGCTAATATCGAATTAATCGGAGCGGTCTATTCTCTCTTCCCCACCCCCACCCTGCTCCCGCTCCGTACGCCCGGAGCGTTTATCCTTTTTTTTGTGGGTTTTTTTCAGTTTTTTTGGTTTTTTTTTTTTAAATTTTTTTTGTTTGTTTGTTTTAAATTATTTTCCGACACCGCGCCGGGGGCGGGGGGGAGGGGTTGGGACCCTCCGGTCCGTCAGCCAAGGAGGGGGGGGGGAGGAGGGAAGGAAAAAGGAAACGGAAAAACACTAACTAAAAAGGAAAAGCGACGGGATGTGAGCCTGGAGAAGCGGGGAAAAAAAAAAAAAAAATTATTTGGCACCAAAACCGCCGGGAGCGCCGAGGTTTGGGAGCGGAGAGGGGAAAAACACGCCCAAAAATAGAAAAAAAAGCGTTTTTACGCGTGTTTCCTTAAAAAAAAAAAAAAAATATATATATATATATAAAATAATGAGGGGTTGCGATGCCAAGAATTTCCCGGGAGGCTCCGGCCGCTCCCGCGGGGTGTCCCGGGATTCCGGGAATTGTGTCCCCCGTGCCGCCTACGGGGGGAGGGGGGACCTATGGATCCCCACGGGGGGACCTATGGATCCTCACGGGGGGATGTATGGATCCCCACAGGGAGGTTGTATAGATCCCCATGGGGGGAACATATGGATCCCCACGGGGGGGGGCGTATTGGATCCCCGCAGGGGGGCTGTATGGATCCCCATGGCGGGGGGACGTATGGATCCCCATGGGGGGACCATATGGATCCTCACAGGGGGCACGTATGGATCCCCATGGGGGGGCTGTATGGATCCCTATGGGGGGGCCATATGGATCCCCATGGGGGGATGTATGGATCCCTGTGGGGGGGCCATATGGATCCCCATGGGGGGATGTATGGATCCCCATGAGGGGACTGTATGGATCCTCATGGGGGGCCATATGGATCCCCATGGGGGGGCTGTATGGATCCCTATGGGGGGGCCATATGGATCCCCATGGGGGGATGTATGGATCCCCATGAGGGGACCGTATGGATCCCCATGGGGGGCTGTATGGATCCCTGTGGGGGGGCCATATGGATCCTCATGGGGGGATGTATGGATCCCCATGAGGGGACCGTATGGATCCTCACGGGGGGCCATATGGATCCCCATGGGGGGATGTATGGATCCCCACGGGGCGGGGACATATGGATCCCCATGGGGGAACCGTATGGATCCCCACAGAGGGGGGACGTGTTGACCCCCACGGGGGGGGATCTATGGATCCCCACGGGGGGGGGGTCGCATCTTTGGGGGGGGCACAAGGAGCGGCGGGGACCCCAGGTGGGGGCGGGGCGGGCAGCAGCGGAACGTCGGCTTTTTGGCTTGTTTCGAATTTATTGTTTGGAATTCGGGAGGTTTATTATTTTTATTATTAATTTGCCGCCCCCCCCCCCCCCCCCCCCTCCCCCGCGGCGGTGAAAGGAGCCTCCGGCCGTTGGTGGAGCGATCCCATGGAAACCAAACATCCGCCGGCCCCAAAAAAACCCAAAATCCACCGTTTTCCCAACCGGAGCCGCCGCCCCGCCCGATCCGTTGAGTTATTATTTTTATTAATTAATATTAATTGGCTTGCAGGGCGAAATAAACCAGGCCGGAGCGCGTTCCCTCCGCTCCGCACGGGACTGGGGAGCCGCCCCCGCCCCCACCGTGATGAGGCTGCTTTAATTTATTTTATTATTTTATTCCCCCCCCCCTTTTGCTTCTGTTTTTTTTTTTTTTTTACATTATTATTTTTTTAATTTTTTTTTTTTTGTTTTTTTCCAAGCAGGAACCATAAATCTTTTCCCGAGCCTGGGAACGGGGCGGCGCTCGGCATTCCTGCGCGCTGGCTCACCCCCCCTGACCCCCCCCTTTAGCCACCACCCACCCAATTCCTCCTTTTTTAACCCCAAATCCTCATGATTTTTTTTTTATTTTTATTTTATTTACTTACCCCGCTCCCTTTTCCCCCCTTTTTTTTCCCCCCAAAATAACAACCTGCAGGGAGCGGGATTCAGCACCCCCCCCCCCCCCCCCCCCCGGGGGGAAAGGCCCCTTTGCTCATCCCACAGCTAAACCCGAGGTAATTAATTATCATCATTTTAATTTTTTTTTAATTAGTTGGAATTCTTGGACGCGCGGGCGGACACCCCCCCCCGAGCCCCCCCCGGGTGGGTCGGGGGAGCAATAAGGGACGATTCCCCCCCCCCCCTCCCCCCCGTTCCCCCCCCCCCGCCTTAAAATATTTGGCGTTTTCTTTTTTATATATACGTATATATATATAAAAATGTATATTAAAGCGTTTTGGGATTTTTTTTTAATTAATATTATTGTCTAATTCTTAATTATTTTTTGTTTCCGATCGAGAAGGACGCGTGGATCGGGATCGTTGGCTCCTTATTTTTCCATTTCTCCGCCAGACGGATCCGTCGGAAAAGCCGCGAGTTTCCCTTGTCACCCCAAAAGGGCCGGTTTGGGGGGGGGGGGGGGGGAGGGGAGGGAATGGGGCGGGGGAGGGGGGGATCCCCCTTAATTTTGGGGTGAAAACTCCAGCTTTGGCCATCGGGTTCCTACGTCGCACCCGGGCGGGGAGGCCAGGTCAACCCATTCCCACCCATTTGAATCCAGATTTTGGGAGGGGGGGACGCAACACCCCCACCCAACCACCCCCTTTTTTTTTTATTTTATTTCATATTATTTTATTTTTCGGGGGGTGGGGGGGTGGGGTGGGGGAGGTGAGACACAGCCGGGCACCCCCTCAAATCCCTCCCCCCCCCCCCATGAGCGGTGACCCCCCCCCACCCCCCCCAGCCCCACCGGTACCAGTGAACGCTATCACAGTTCTGAAATATAGTACTATAAAATAATTTTGTACTGTATTTATTGTCTATAACGATTTTTTTAAAGAATTCTGTACATTTAGTACTTCTGTGTAAATTAAATCGCTCTTCTTTTTAAAAACTGCCCCCCCCCCCGCCTCGGTGGTCCCTGCGCCAGCGCCCCTCCCCCGCCAGCGCCCTGGAAATCCAGGTAAACCCCCCCCCAAATGGGTGGTGGGGGGGGAGGGTCCCAGCCTTGGGGGGGGGGGGGGTGTCCCAGCCTTGGGGGGGGTCCCAGCCCGGGGGGGGGGGTGTCCCGAGCGACCCTCGGCGTTCCAGGGTGGATTGGGGGGAGTGGGATTTGGGGGGTGCTCTGAGGGTCTCTTGGTGCCGGTGGGGACCCCAGTGTCACCCACAAGTGGGGCTGGGGGCTCGGGGGCGTGAGGTGGGACCCCCCACCTGGCTTGGGGAGGGGTCCCGGACCCCAATCCTGACCCACAAGTGGGGCTGGGGGCTCGGGGGCGTGAGGTGGGACCCCCCACCTGGCTTGGGGAGGGGTCCCGGACCCCAATCCTGACCCACAAGTGGGGCTGGGGGCTCGGGGGGGCCACAGGGGACTTAGAGCCCCCCCACAAGCGGGGCTGGGGGCTCGAGGGGGGAAACAGACTCCCCCCCCCCCCCAAGTGGGTCTGGGGGCTTAGGGGGGGTACCCAGACCCCCACACACAAGCGGGGCTGGGGGCTTGGGGGGGCCACACGGGACTCAGACCCCCCCCCAGATGGGTCTGGGGGCTCAAGGGGGACCCAGCCTCCCTCCACGCAGTGCTGGGGGCTCGGGGGGGCCACACGGGACCCAGAATCCCCCCCCCCAAGTGGGTCTGGGGGCTCGGGGGAGACACAGACACACCCCCCCCCAAATAGGGCTGGGGGCTTGGGGGGGACACAGACACCACCCCCCTCAAGTGGGTCTGGGGGCTCGGGGGGGACACAGACCCCCCCCAAATAGGGCTGGGGGTTCGGGGGACCCAGAATCCCCCCCCCCAAGTGGGTCTGGGGGCTCGGGGGGGACACAGACCCCCCCCAAATAGGGCTGGGGGTTCGGGGGACCCAGAATCCCCCCCCCCCAAGTGGGTCTGGGGGCTCGGGGGGGACACAGACCCCCCCCAAATAGGGCTGGGGGCTCAGGACCCCCCCCCAGCGCCCTCCCGCGTCCCGGGGGGGGGGTCACAACTAGGGGGGGGGGGGGGCGGCCCCTCCCCCTCCCGCCCTCTGCCGCCTTTATTATTTTTTTTATTATTATTCCCATTTATGGTTCAGCCTCCAACCGCCCCCCCTGTGATTTATGCTAATGTATGCAGATTTATGCTAATGAGCTCCCTATTTTCCCGCCGGGCGCCGCCCCCCCCCGCTCAGAGCCGCGGGAGCTGCGGCCGCGCCGGGGCGTCTCGTGCCCGAAACCACCAAAAATTAATTAAAAACCGGGAAAAAACAGCGAAAAGCGGCCCCGGGGCCGCCCCTCACCCCCACCCCACCCCCCCGCCGCCTTTCTGGGGGGAAAACCGGGGATTTTGGCTCATTGGGGGGAAAGAAGAAAAAAAAAAAAACCCAACTGAAGAACTACGAAGTGCAGCGGAGCGGAGGGGAAAGTTTGATATCATTTTAATCGGACTTGATTTCAGTTTCAGTCCTCTGGGAGTGATACTTTAAAATTTGATTTTTTTTTATTTGATTTTTTAAATTTGTTTTCCTAAATATTTTTTTTTAATTTGTGGGTTTTTTTCAATTTGTTTTCTTTTAATTTTTTTTAATTTGATTTTTTCCATTTTCTTCCAATTCGGTTTTTTTTTCAATTCGATCTTTTTTCAGCTCGATCTTTTTTTATTTAGTTTGGGGTTTCCCTTTGGTTTTTCTTTCCGTTGGATTTTTTTATTTCGCTCTTTTTTTTTAGTTCAACATTTTTTCAATCGGATCTTTTTTGAATTTGATTTTTTTTCCACCTCATCACCTCATCTTTTTTTTTTTTCTCCCAATTCTATCCTTTTTTTTTTTATTTCATTTTTTTCATTTGCTGTCTTTCTTTTTGATTCGACGGTTTGAATTTGCTTTTTTTTATTTGCTCTTTTTCATTTGCTTTTTTTTTTCATTCGACCTTTTTCATTCGCTTTTTTTTAGTTGATCTTTTTAATTATTTTTTTTAATTTGACTTTTTTCATTCGATCTTTTTTCAGTAGCTGGGTTGTTTGTTTTTTTTTCATTTGACCTTTTTCATTCCCTTTTTTTCCGTTCCACCTCTTTCCATTTGCTTTTTTTTTATCTTTGACCTTTTTCCTTTACTTTGTTATTGGATCTTTTTCATTTGCCTTTTTTAATTTTATTTTTCATCATTTTAATATTTTTTTTATTTTTTACAAATTTCTTTTAATATTTTTGGGGGGTCTTAATGGGTTTTGAAGGTTTTCTTGAGGTTTTTTTCGGTTTTTTTAAATGGTTTTTTAGTTTTTTTAAGAGTGGGGGTTTTTTCGGTTTTTTTAATTTTAGGGTTTTTGGGGGGGTTAAATTTTTTTAGTTTTTTGATTTTTTTTTAGTTTTTTGATTTTTTTTCCAGGTGTTTTTTTTTTTTTTTAGTTTTTTTAATATTTTGGGGGGGGGTAATTTCTTTTTATTAGTTCCTTTGATATTTTGGGGGGGGTGTATTTTTTTTTGGTTTTGGTGGGGGTTTTTTCCAATTTTTTATATTTTATTTCATTTTTTATCGGATCCTCGGCGCCTCCTCGCCCCCCCCCTCCCCTCGGGCCCCCACCCCATGCCCCCCCCCTCCCCCTGACCCCCCCCCCCCCGTCCCCCGCCATGTTCAGCTGGCTGCGGCGCCAGCCGCCCCCCGCGCCCCCCGAGGTGCGGAGCCTGCGGCAGGGGCTCAGGACCCTCTACCTGCGCAAGCTGCTCCCGCTCGAGCGCCACTACCGCTTCCACCAGTTCCACTCGCCCGCGCTGGATGAGGCCGACTTCGACACCAAGCCCATGGTACTGGTGGCCGGCCAGTATTCCACTGGGAAGACCACCTTCCTCCAATACCTGCTGGAGCAGGAGATCCCGGGCAGCAGGATCGGGCCCGAGCCCACCACCGACTCCTTCGTGGCCATCATGCACGGCGAGACCCCCGGCATCACCCCCGGCAACGCCCTGGTCGTCGATCCCAAGAAACCCTTCCGCAAGCTCAGCCCCTTCGGGAGCACCTTCCTCAACCGGTGAGTGGGATCCCCCCGGCCCCCCCAGCCAGCGGGATCCCAGATCCCACCCTCCGTCTCCCTGGGTTTAGGTCTCCCCAAAAAAAGTGGGATCCCACCCTTTACAGATCCCAAATCCCACCCTTTGGTCTCCCTGGGTTTAATTCTCCCCCAAAAAAAGTGGGATCCCATCCCACACAGATCCCTGATCCCACCCTCTGGTCTCCCTGGGTTTAATTCTCCCCCAAAAAAAGTGGGATCCCATCCCACACAGATCCCAAATCCCACCCTCCATCTCCCGGGGTTTAGTTCTCCCCCAAAAAAAGTGGGATCCCACCCTTTACAGATCCCAAATCCCACCCTCAGTCTCCCTGGGTTTAATTCTCCCCCAAAAAAAGTGGGATCCCACCCTTTACAGATCCCAAATCCCACCCTCAGTCTCCCTGGGTTTAATTCTCCCCAAAAAAAGTGGGATCCCACCCTTTACAGATCCCAAATCCCACCCTTTGGTCTCCCTGGGTTTAATTCTCCCCCAAAAAAAGTGGGATCCCATCCCACACAGATCCCTGATCCCACCCTCTGGTCTCCCTGGGTTTAATTCTCCCCCCAAAAAAGTGGGATCCCATCCCACACAGATCCCAAATCCCACCCTCCATCTCCCAGGGTTTAGTTCTCCCAAAAAAAAAGTGGGATCCCACCCTTTACAGATCCCAAATCCCACCCTCAGTCTCCCTGGGTTTAATTCTCCCCAAAAAAAGTGGGATCCCATCCCACACAGATCCCAGATCCCACCCTCCGTCTCCCTGGGTTTAGGTCTCCCCAAAAAAAAGTGGGATCCCACCCTTTACAGATCCCTGATCCCACCCTCTGGTCTCCCGGGGTTTAATTCTCCCCAAAAAAAGTGGGATCCCACCCTTTACAGATCCCAAATCCCACCCTCCATCTCCTTGGGTTTAGGTCTCCCAAAAAAAAGTGGGATCCCACCCTTTACAGATCCCTGATCCCACCCTCTGGTCTCCCTGGGTTTAATTCTCCCCAAAAAAAGTGGGATCCCACCCTTTACAGATCCCAAATCCCACCCTTTGGTCTCCCTGGGTTTAATTCTCCCCCAAAAAAAGTGGGATCCCATCCCACACAGATCCCAAATCCCACCCTCCATCTCCCGGGGTTTAGTTCTCCCAAAAAAAAAGTGGGATCCCACCCTTTACAGATCCCTGATCCCACCCTCTGGTCTCCCTGGGTTTAATTCTCCCCCAAAAAAAGTGGGATCCCATCCCACACAGATCCCAGATCCCACCCTCCGTCTCCCTGGGTTTAGGTCTCCCCAAAAAAAGTGGGATCCCACCCTTTACAGATCCCAAATCCCACCCTCTGGTCTCCCTGGGTTTAATTCTCCCCCCAAAAAAGTGGGATCCCATCCCACACAGATCCCAAATCCCACCCTCCATCTCCCGGGGTTTAGTTCTCCCAAAAAAAAAGTGGGATCCCACCCTTTACAGATCCCAAATCCCACCCTCAGTCTCCCTGGGTTTAATTCTCCCCAAAAAAAGTGGGATCCCATCCCACACAGATCCCGGATCCCACCCTCTGGTCTCCCTGCACCAAAAACAGGATCCCACACAGATCCCAGATCCCACCCTCTGATCCTCTGTGTTTTCCCTGGGTTTATCCCCAACCCCAACCGCCCCCCCCCCCCCAAAATGGGATCGCACCCCATGCAGATCCCAGATTCCACCCCACGTTTTCCCTGGGTTTAGTCCTCCCTTCCCAAAAACAGGATCCCAGCCCGCACAGATCCCAGATCCCACCCTCTGATCCCCCATGTTTGCCCTGGATTTATTCCCCTCCCCCCCCCCTCCGGCACCCCCATCCCCCCTCAAACCAGGATCGCACCCCACCCAGATCCCAGATTCCGCCCCATGTTTTCCCTGGGTTTATTCCCCCCCCAAAAAATGGGATCCCCCCCCCAGATCCCAGACCCCACCCTCTGACCCCCTGCATGTTCCCTGGGTTGATCCCCCCCCCCAGCACACCAGCCCCCCCCATATAACAGGATCGCACCCCGCCCAGATCCCAGATTCTGCCCCATGTTTTCCCTGGATTTATTCCCCCCAAAGCCCCCCCAAACGGGATCCCCCCTCCCGCACAGATCCCAGATCCCACCCTCTCATCCCCTACATTTTCCCTGGATCTATTCCCCCCTCTCCCCCCCAACCCAGGATCCCGCACCCCACCCAGATCCCAGATTCCACCCTCCGATCCCCATGTTTTCCCTACGTTTTCTGTTCCCACCCCAGCCCCCCAAACCCCCCCAAAACCAGGATCCCCCCACCCTGCACAGATCCCAGATCCCACCCCACGTTTTCCCTGGGTTTATTCCCCCCCAGGCCCCCCCCAAACCGGGATCACCCCACCCCACCCAGATCCCGGATTCCGCCCCATGTTTTCCCTGGGTTTATTCCCCCCAAACCCCCCCAAACGGGATCCCCCTTCCGCACAGATCCCAGATCCCACCCTCCCATCCCCTAGATTTTCCCTGGATCTATTTCCCCCCCAGACCCCCTCAAAACCTGGATCCCCCCACCCCACCCCGATCCCAGATTCCGCCCCACGTTTTCCCTGGGTTTATTCCCCCCAACCCCCACAAACCGGGATTCCCCCCCCTCCCCCGATCCCAGATCCCCCCCTCCGATCCCTACGTTTTCCTTGGATCTATCCCCCCCCCCGCCCCAAACCAGGATCCCCCCCCCCCAGATCCCCCCCCCCCTCCGAATCACCACGTTTTCCCTATTTTTCACTTTTTCCCAATTCCACCCCCCCCCCTCTAAAAAAAAAAAAAAAAAAAAAAGGGGGGGGGGGGCGGGCTCGTGCCAGGCTGCCCCCTCCCCCCGGGGGGTTGGGGTGGGGGAGGGGAGGGGGTGGGGGGAGGGGAGGGGGGGGGCTGGGATGAGCCAAGCTTCAGGAATGCGGGCGGCTGCCAAGGGCCGGAGCCGCCTCGGAAAGACACCGTCAGATGGGGGGGGAGGGGCACTGGGGGGGGGGTCCCCGCAACCCCTCCCCCCCCACCCCCCCCAAAAAAAACGCCCCCTCCCCCCCCCATTCCGGTCTATGGGAACAATTAGGTGCTGCCCCCCCCCCCCCCTCCCCGCGCCAGCCCCCTGGGGAAAAGGGGGTTCAGGGGAGGGGGAGGTCCCCTGAAATGGGGGGGGGTCCCCTGAAATGGGGGGGGGGTCCCCTGAAACGGGGGGGGGTCCCCTGAAACGGGGGGGGTTCCCTGAAACGGGGGGGGGTCCTCACCCCCCCAAACGCCCCCTCCCCCCCCCCCATTCGGGTCTATGGGCACAATTAGGTGCTGCCCCCCACCCCCCCACCCCCCGCGCCAGCCCCCTGGGGAAAAGGGGGTTCAGGGGAAGGGGACGGGGGGTCCCCCCTGAAATGGGGGGGGGGGGGGGTCGCCGGCGGGGGGGGCACTAACGCGGCTGCTCCCCCCCAGGTTCATGTGCGCCCACCTCCCCAACCAGGTGCTGGAGAGCATCACCCTGATCGACACCCCCGGCATCCTCTCGGGGGCCAAGCAGCGCGTGTGCAGGGGTAAGGGGGGGGGCTTGGGGGGGGGGGCTGCGGGGGGGGGCTGCGGGGGTGAGGGGGAGGCTTGGGGGGGGCTGCAGGGGTGGGGGGGGCTGCGGGAGGGGCTGCGGGGGTGAGGGGGGCTGGGGGGGGCTGCGGGGGGGGCTGCGGGGGTGAGGGGGGCTGGGGGGGGCTGCGGGGGGGGGCTGCAGGGGTAAGGGGGGGCTTGGGGGGGGCTGCAGGGGTGGGGGGGCTGCAGGGTAAGGGGGGGCTTGGGGGGGCTGCAGGGGTGGGGGGGGTCTGCAGGGGTAAGGGGGGCTGGGGGGGGCTACGGGGGTTGGGGGGGCTGAGGGGGGTCTGCAGGGGTGGGGGGTCTGTGGAGGTGGGGGGGGCTGCAGGGGTAAGGGGGGGCTGCCGGGGGGGTCTTCAGGGGTGGGGGGGGCTGGGGGGGGGGGGTCTTCGGGGCGGGGCTGCGGGGGGGGTCTTCAGGGGTGAGGGGGGGCTGCAAACTGTAATGGGGGCGGGGGGGCCAAACAGGGTGTAGATGGGGGGGCAAAGCGCGGGGGAGGGGCAGATGTGGGGCAAAGGGGGGGGGATGGGTGGCGGAAGGCGCGGCGGGTGCCAAGGGGGGGGGTGCCGGGGGGGGGGGGGGGGAGGGGGGGCGAGATGCCAGAGGTGACGCGATGGGTGCTGCCAAGGGGGGGGAGGGGCTGTGTGTGTGCCCCCCCCCCGCTGCACCCCAGCACCGGGATGAGGGGGTCCCGTGGGGCGTGGGAGGGCCCCTTTCCGCAGGGGGGGGGAGGGGCACACACCCCCACCCCCACCCCCCGTTTTCCTGGGGCCGCCGCCAAGTTTCCAGCGCTGCGGAGGCCGGGCCCCCCCCGCCCCTCCCCCCCCTTCCTTCCCCACCCCAAATCCTTCGGGATCTGCCAAGAGCCCTGGCACCGGATCCCGAACCGGCCCCGGGGGGGGGGTGGGGGGGTGGAGGAGCTCCCCCCCGCCCCCCCCCCCCCAAAGCTAGGGGGGTTGGGAATGGGGGAGGGGGGCTGGGAAAAAGGGGGGGGCTGGGAAAAGGGGGGGCTGAAATAGGGGGAGGGGGGCTGGGAATGGGGGGGGCTGGGAATGGGGAGTCAGGGTGGGGGTCGGGGTCAGGGTTGAGGTCAGGGTCGGGGTTGGGGGTCAATGTTGGGGTCAGGGTCAAGGTTGGGGTCAGGGTTGGAGTTGGGGGTCAAGGTTGGGGTCAAGGTGGGGGTCAGAGTCAAGGTTGGGGTCAGAGTTTGGGTTGGGGTCAAGGTTGGGGTCAGGGTTGGAGTTGGGGGTCAAGGTTGGGGTCAAGGTTGGGGTCAGGGTCAAGGTTGGGTCAGGTTGGGGTCAAGGTTGGGGGTCAGGGTCAGGGTTGGGGTCAGGGTTGGGGTGGGGGTCAAGGTTGAGGTCAAGGTTGAGGTCAGGGTTGGGGTCAGGGTCAAGGTTGGGGTCAGGGTCAAGGTTGAGGTCAAAGTTGAGGTCCAGGTTGGGTTTTAGGGTCAAGGTTGGGGTCAGGGTTGGGGTTGGGGTCAGGGTCAAGGTTGAGGTCAAGGTTGAGGTCAGGGTTGGGGTCAAGGTTGGGGTCAGGGTTGGGGTTGGGGGTCAGGGTTGGGGCTGGGGGTCAAAGTTGAGGTCCAGGTTGGGTTTGGGGGTCAAGGTTGGGTTCAGGGTCAAGGTTGGGGTCAAGGTTGGGGTCAGGGTTGGGGTTGGGGGTCAGGGTTGGGGCTGGGGGTCAAAGTTGAGGTCCAGGTTGGGTTTGGGGGTCAAGGTTGGGTTCAGGGTCAAGGTTGGGGTCAAGGTTGGGGTCAGGGTTGGGGTTGGGGGTCAGGGTTGGGGCTGGGGGTCAAAGTTGAGGTCCAGGTTGGGTTTGGGGGTCAAGGTTGGGTTCAGGGTCAAGGTTGGGGTCAAGGTTGGGGTCAGGGTTGGGGTTGGGGGTCAGGGTTGGGGCTGGGGGTCAAAGTTGAGGTCCAGGTTGGGTTTGGGGGTCAAGGTTGGGTTCAGGGTCAAGGTTGGGGTCAAGGTTAGGGTTGGGTTGAGTTTGGGTCCCCATCCCCCCAGGTTGGGTGGGGGATGCGACCCCCTCCCCCCCTCCCCCCCTCCCCCGCAGCGCCCCTCTGCCAGGCTCCCCCCACCCCACCCCCCACCCCAGCCTCACCCCTCCCCCCCCTTTCCCAGGCTACGACTTCCCGGCCGTGCTGCAGTGGTTCGCCGAGCGCGTGGACCTCATCATCCTCCTCTTCGACGCCCACAAGCTGGAGATCTCCGACGAGTTCTCCGAAGCCATCCGAGCCCTCAAGGGCAACGAGGACAAGATCCGGGTGGTCCTCAACAAAGCCGACATGGTGGAGACCCAACAGTTGATGCGTGTCTACGGCGCCTTGATGTGGTCCTTGGGGAAGGTCTTCAACACCCCCGAGGTGCTGCGCGTCTTCATCGGTTCCTTCTGGTCCCAACCCCTCCTCATCGCCGACAACCGGCGCCTCTTCGACCTGGAGGAGCAGGATTTGTTCCAGGAGATCCAGAACCTGCCCCGAAACGCCGCCCTGAGGAAGCTCAATGATCTGGTCAAACGAGCGCGGCTCCTTAGGGTGAGCAGGGGATGGAGGGGGGAGGGGCTGGGGGGACATCGGGGCGCCTCGGAGGTCTTTGTGGTCGTGGTGGGGTCAACGGGACACCGGGATGCCTTGGGGCTCCTCGTGGATGTGGTGGGGACACCAGGATTCCTTGGAGGTCACCATGGCCATGGTGGGGTCAACGGGACACTGGGACTCCTTGGAGCTCCTCGTGGATGTGATGGGGACACCAGAGCTCCCTAGAGGTCACCATGGCCATGGTGGGGTCAATGGGACACCGGGGCTCCTTGGAGCTCCTCGTGGATGTGGTGGGGACACCAGGACTCCTGGGAGGTCACCATGGCCATGGTGGAGCCAAGGGGACACCGGGACTCCTTGGAGCTCCTCGTGGATGTGGTGGGGACACCAGGACTCCTGGGAGGTCACCATGGCCATGGTGGAGCCAAGGGGACACTGGGACTCCTTGGAGCTCCTCGTGGATGTGGTGGGGACACCAGAGCTCCCTAGAGGTCACCATGGCCATGGTGGGGTCAACGGGACACTGGGACTCCTCAGAGGTCTTCATGGCCATGGTGGAGCCAAGGGGACACCGGGACTCCTTGGAGCTCCTCGTGGATGTGGGGGGGACACGGGGGCTCCTCGGGGGTCTTCATGGCCATGATGGAGCGAAGGGGACACCAGGACTCCTTGGAGGTCTCCATGGCCATGGTGGGGCCAACAGGACCTGGGGACTCCTTGGAGGTCACCATGGATGGGGTGGGGCCAAGGGGACCTGGGGACTTCTCAGGGGTCTCCATGGCCATGGTGGGGACACGGGACCCCCAAGGCTGCGGTGGCTCCAACAATGTCCCCATTATCGGGGGGGGGGGGACACACATCACCGCCCCACCCCCCACCTGGCATCCTCGTTAAGGGCTTCCCGCGAGGCAGCGCCTTCCGCCCCGCTAATTACGGATTAATTAACTAATTAAGTGTGTCACCATCCCCACCCCACCCCCGTGTCACCCCCCCACCCCCCCCCCGAGGTCACAGGGGGCCGGTTTGAGGCTGGGGGAGGGGGGCAGCCCACCCCCACCCCGGGCTCTGGCCGTGGGGGTCGCTGGGGGGGGGGGTGGGGAGGAAGGTGGGGGAGGGGTTGGCGTGATTCCCGGTGTCCGGGGGGGTGTGTCCCCCCCCCCATCCCCTCCCCCCCCCCCGGGTCCCCGCCGGCCTTATCGCATCCGGCCACCTGCGGCGGTGGCCCCTGGGGTGGCACGTCCGCCACCGGGGGGGGGGGGGGATGGGGACAGGGATGGGCTGGGAATGGGGTGGGGACAGGGACGGGGACGGGGATGGGGACAGGGATGGGGACAGGGACAGGGATGGGCTGGGAATGGGGTGGGGACAGGGACGGGGACGGGGATGGGGACGGGGACAGGGACGGGGATGGGGACAGGGACAGGGATGGGGACAGGGACAAGGACAGGGATGGGGACAGGGACGGGGACAGGGACGGGCTGGGAATGGGGTGGGGACGGGGACGGGGATGGGGACAGGGACAGGGACGGGGATGGGATGGGAATGGGGTGGGGACAGGGACAGGGACAGGGATGGGGACAGGGATG
Source organism: Falco rusticolus (assembly GCF_015220075.1). Classification (NCBI taxonomy): domain Eukaryota; kingdom Metazoa; phylum Chordata; class Aves; order Falconiformes; family Falconidae; genus Falco; species Falco rusticolus. The sequence continues at coordinate 410,529 of NC_051207.1, read as the reverse complement.
GGGACAGGGATGGGGACAGGGACAGGGACAGGGACAGGGATGGGCTGGGAATGGGGTGGGGACAGGGACGGGGACAGGGATGGGGACAGGGACAGGGACGGGGACAGGGATGGGATGGGAATGGGGTGGGGACAGGGACGGGGACAGGGATGGGGACAGGGATGGGGACAGGGACAGGGACAGGGACAGGGATGGGCTGGGAATGGGGACAGGGACGGGGACAGGGATGGGGACAGGGACAAGGACAGGGATGGGGACAAGGACAGGGACGGGGACAGGGATGGGGACAGGGACGGGGACAGGGACAGGGACGGGGACAGGGACAGGGACGGGGACAGGGATGGGGACAGGGACAGGGATGGGGACAGGGACGGGGACAGGGACGGGGACAGGGACAGGGACGGGGACAGGGACAGGGACGGGGACAGGGACAGGGATGGGGACAGGGACGGGGACAGGGACGGGGACAGGGACAGGGACGGGGACAGGGACAGGGACGGGGACAGGGACAGGGATGGGGACAGGGACGGGGCCGGGGCCGGGGCCACGTTACGGGTGTGTCACCCACCCCCCGCCCCCCTCCCCGCTGTCCCCCTCCCCCCAGCGTCCCTCCCCCGTCGTTGGCGGAAAGGGGGGGGGGGGGGGGGGGGGAGGGGCGAGGCCCCCCCCCCCCCCCCCGTTCCCTGGCGCCCCCCCCGACGCCCCTCCCCCCCCAGGTGCACGCGCACATCGTGGCGCGGCTGCGGCGGGAGATGCCGGCGCTGTTCGGGCGCGGCAGCACCAAGAAGCGGCTGATCGCGCAGCTGCCGCGGCTCTTCGCGCGCATCCAGCTGGAGCAGCGCATCCCGCCGGGGGACTTCCCCGACTGCGCCCGCATGCAGGTGGGGGCGGGGCTGAGCCCGGGGGGATCTAGTGGGGTGCCGAGCCCTGGGCGGGGGGATCTAGTGGGGTGCCGAGCCCTGGCGGGGGGCCAGAGGGGCGCTGAGCCCTGGGGGGGGGATCTAGTGGGGTGCCGAGCCCTGGGGGGGGGGGCAGAGGGGCGCTGAGCCCTGGGCGGGGGGATCTAGTGGGGTGCCGAGCCCGGGGGGGGGGGCAGAGGGGCGCTGAGCCCTGGCGGGGGGATCTAGTGGGGTGCCGAGCCCTGGGGGGGGGGGCAGAGGGGGCGCTGAGCCCTGGGCGGGGGGATCTAGTGGGGTGCCGAGCCCTGGCGGGGGGGCAGAGGGGCGCTGAGCCCTGGGCGGGGGGATCTAGTGGGGTGCCGAGCCCTGGGCGGGGGGATCTAGTGGGGTGCCGAGCCCTGGGGGGGGGGCAGAGGGGCGCTGAGCCCTGGGCGGGGGGATCTAGTGGGGTGCCGAGCCCTGGGGGGGGGGCAGAGGGGCGCTGAGCCCTGGGGGGGGGATCTAGTGGGGTGCTGAGCCCTGGGGGGGGGGATCTAGTGGGGTGCTGAGCCCGGTGCTGGGAGATCCAGAGGGGTGCTGAGCCCCGTGCCGGGGTGCTGAGCCCTGGGCGGGGGGATCTATTGGGGTGCTGAGCCCGGTGCTGGGGGATCCAGACGGGTGCTGAGCCCGGTGCTGGGGGATCCAGTGGGGTGCTGAGCCCGGTGCAAGTGGATCCCTGAGGATGCTGCCCCCCCGTCTCAGTTGATCCCCGGGGCTGCTCCCCGCTGTCTCAGTGGATCCCCGGGGCTTTTCCTCCCTGTCTCAGTGGATCCCCGGGGCTTCTCCCCGCTGCCTCGGCGGATCCCCGGGGCTTCTCCCCGCTGCCTCGGCAGATCCCCGGGGCTTCTCCCCGCTGTCTCGGTGGATCCCCGGGGCCTCTCCCCGCTGTCTCAGTGGATCCCCGGGGCTTCTCCTCCCTGTCTCAGTGGATCCCCGGGGCTTCTCTCCGCTGTCTCAGTGGATCCCTGGGGCTTTTCCTCCCTGTCTCAGTGGATCCCTGGGGCTGTGGGGCTGCTCCCCGCTGTCTCGGTGGATCCCCGGGGCTGTGGGGCTGCTGCCCCCTGTCTCAGTGGATCCCCGGGGCTTTTCCTCCCTGTCTCAGTGGATCCCCGGGGCTTCTCCCCGCTGTCTCAGTGGATCCCCGGGGCTTCTCCCCGCTGTCTCAGTGGATCCCCGGGGCTTTTCCTCCCTGTCTCGGTGGATCCCCGGGGCTTCTCCCCGCTGCCTCGGCGGATCCCCGGGGCTTCTCCCCGCTGTCTCAGTGGATCCCCGGGGCTTTTCCTCCCTGTCTCAGTGGATCCCCGGGGCTTCTCCTCCCTGTCTCAGTGGATCCCCGGGGCTTTTCCTCCCTGTCTCAGTGGATCCCCGGGGCTTCTCCTCCCTGTCTCAGTGGATCCCCGGGGCTTCTCTCCGCTGTCTCAGTGGATCCCTGGGGCTTTTCCTCCCTGTCTCAGTGGATCCCCGGGGCTGTGGGGCTGCTCCCCGCTGTCTCGGCGGATCCTCGGGGCTTCTCCCCGCTGTCTCAGTGGATCCCCGGGGCTTTTCCTCCCTGTCTCGGCGGATCCCCGGGGCTTTTCCTCCCTGTCTCGGTGGATCCCCGGGGCTTCTCCCCGCCGTCTCGGCGGATCCCCGGGGCTTCTCCCCGCTGTCTCGGCGGATCCCCGGGGCTTTTCCTCCCTGTCTCGGCGGATCCCCGGGGCTTCTCCCCGCCGTCTCGGCGCATCCCGGCGCTGTGGGGCTGCCGCGCCCCCCCCCTCCCCCCGCGGGGACCGATCCCCGAGGGGACGCGCTGACCCCTCCCCCCCCTCCCCCCCCCTCCCCCCCCCCCCCCTCCCCCCCCCAGGAGCTGCTGCTGTCCCAGGACTTCGCGCGTTTCCCGGCGCCGCGCCCGGAGCTGCTGGCGGGGCTGGAGCGGGCGCTGAGCTGCGACCTGGCGGCGCTGCTGGAGCCGGAGCCGGAGCCGGACCCCGCGGGGGGGGGGGGCGGCGTGCGGGGGGGGGCCTTCGACGGGGCGCGCGTGGGGCCGTTCGGGGAGGAGGAGGGGGAGGAGGGGGAGGAGGAGGAGGGGGAGGAGGGGGAGGAGGGGGAGTGGGCGGTGATGAAGGACAAGGCGAAGTACGACGAGATTTTCTACGGGCTGGCGCCGCTGGGGGGGAAGCTGAGCGGGCGGCGGGCGCGGGGCTGGATGGTGCGGAGCAACCTGCCCAGCTCGGTGCTGGGCCGCATCTGGCAGCTCAGCGACGTGGACCGCGACGGGATGCTGGACGCGGAGGAGTTCGCGCTGGCCGGGCACCTGATCGGGGCCAAATTAGAGGGGAGGGGGCTGCCCGCCCACCTGCCCCCCCGCCTCGTCCCGCCCTCCAAGCGGCGCCCCAAGGGCTCGGCCGAGTAAGGGCGGCCCCGCCCCCCACGCGCAGGCAAACGGGGGGGGGGAGGGGGAGGGGGGGAGCACACCCACCCCCCGCCAGGACACACCCCCCCCAACTGAGACCCCTCCCCAAAATAGGGACCCGCCCCCCCAGGACACCCCTCCCCCAACTGAGACCCCTCCCCTAAAAACAGGGACCCGCCCCCCCAGGACACCCCTCCCCCAACTGAGACCCCTCCCCTAAAAACAGGGACATCCCCCCCCAGGACACCCCCCCCCAGGACACCCCTCCCCCAACTGAGACCCTTCCCCTAAAAACAGGGACCCCCCCCAGGACACCCCCCCCAGGACACCCCTCCCCCAACTGAGACCCCTCCCCTAAAAACAGGGACCCGCCCCCCCAGGACACCCCTCCCCCAACTGAGACCCCTCCCCTAAAACAGGGACCCGCCCCCCCAGGACACCCCTCCCCCAACTGAGACCCCTCCCCTAAAAACAGGGACACCCCCCCCAGGACACCCCTCCCCCAACTGAGACCCCTCCCCTAAAAACAGGGACCCGCCCCCCCCAGGACACCCCCCCCCCCCAACTGAGACCCTTCCCCAAAATAGGGACCCCCCCAGGACACACACCCCCCCGGCTGGGACCCCCCCCCCCCCCAAAACAGGGACCCCCCAGGACCCCGCCCAAAAACAGAGACCCCCCCGGCTGGGACCCCCCCCCCCCCCCCCCAAAACAGGGACCCCCCCAGAACCCCCCCCACCCCCCGGCTGTGCCCCCCCCCCCCACAGCAAGCCCCCTCCCCCCCCAGGTAGGCCCCCCCCTCGCTGGGACCCCCCCCAAATAGGCACCTCCCCCCCCGCCTAGGCCCCCCCCCCAAACATGCACACACACACCCCCCCCGAAGCTGAGCCCCCCCCCCCCCGCTGGGACCCCCGCCAATGCTGAGACCCCCCCAAACAGGCATGGGACCCCCCCCCGCTGGGACCCCTCCCCCGCTGGGCCCCCCCCCCCGCTGGGACCCCTCCCCCGCTGGGACCCCTCCCCCGCTGAGACACCCCCCCCCCCCCCGATGTGAGCGGCAATAAAGGGAGGATGAGGCTGGTGAAGGCGTTGTCGATGGGGGAGGGGCAAAAGGGGGGGGAAGGGGGGAAATGGGGGGGAAATGGGGGGAAAAGGGGGGGAAAAGGGTAAAATGGGGGTAAAGGGGGGGAAGAGGGGGGGATGGGGGCAAAAGTGGGGGGAAAAGGGGGGAAATGGGGGAAAAGGGGGAGTGAAAGGGGGGAAAAAGGGGGGGATGGGGAAAAAGTGGGGGTAAAGGGGGGGAAAAGGGGGGGTGAAACGGGGGAAAAAGGGGGGGGGGAAGGGGGTAAAAGGGGGGGAAGAGGGGGGGATGGGGAAAAAGTGGGGGTAAAGGGGGGGAAATGGGGGGAAAAGGGGGGGTGAAATGGGGGAAAAAGGGGCAAGGGGGGGAAGGGGGGTAAAGGGGGGGAAGAGGGGGGATGGGGCAAAAGTGGGGGGAAAGGGGGAAATGGGGGGAAAAGGGGGGGGAAAAGGGGGTAAAGGGGGGGAAGAGGGGGGATGGGGAAAAAGTGGGGGTAAAGGGGGGAAATGGGGGAAAAGGGGGGTAAAGGGGGGGAAGAGGGGGGGATGGGGCAAAAGTGGGGGGGAAGGGGGGTAAAGGGGGGAAATGGGGTAAAAGGGGGGGGAAGGGGGTAAAAGGGGGGTAAAGGGGGGGAAGAGGGATGGGGAAAAAGTGGGGGGAAAGGGGAGAAAAGGGGGGGAAAGGGGGGGGGATGGGGGCAAAAGTGGGGGGGAAGGGGGGGTAAAGAGGGGGAAATGGGGGTAAAAGGGGGAAATGGGGGGAAAAGGGGGGGGAAAAGGGGGGGAAGGGGGCAAAAGTGGGGGGAAAGGGGGGGGAAATGGGGGGAAAAGGGGGGTAAAGGGGCGGAAGGGGGAAAAGGGGGAGTGTAAATGGGGGAAAAAGGGGGGGAAGGGGGTAAAGGGGGGGAAGAGGGGGGGATGGGGGGGAAGAGGGGGGAAATGGGGGGTAAAGGGGGGAAAAGGGGGGGAAATGGGGGAAAAGGGGGGGAAGAGGGGGGGATGGGGGGGAGGGGGGGTTAAAATGGGGGGGTTAAAGGGGGGGGAGGGGGGGGAGGGGCGAGCGTGCCCGGGGGGGGCAGAGGGGGGGCGAGGTGTGTGCGCGCGAGGCGGGTGTGCGAACAGGGGGGTGGGGGTGGGGGAGGGGGGCTGGGGAGTGGGCGGGCACACGCGTGTGAGGGGCGGGGTCACATCTGGGGGCGGGGCACATCGGGGGGGTGGGGCACATCGGGGGGTGGGGCACATCTGGGGGGTGGGGCCACATCTGGGGGTGGGTGGGGCCACATCTGGGGGGTGGGGGAAAACCGGGGGGTGGGGGCTCATCTGGGGGGGTGGGGGGGTGCACATCTGGGGTTTGGGTGCACATCTGGAGGGTTTAGGGGCACATCTAGGGGGGTGGGGCCACATCTGGGGGCTGGGTGCACATCTGGGGGGTGGGGCACATCTGGAGGGTTTAGGGGCACATCTGGGGGTTGGGGGCAAATCTGGGGGGCTGGGGGCAAATCTGGGGGGCCGGGGCACATCTGGAGGCGGTATGAGCACATCTGGAGGGGTCTGAGGCACTTCGGGGATGGTTGGGGCACATCTGGGGGCTTGGGGAACATCTGGAGGGGGTGTGGGGCACATCTGGAGGGTTTGGGGTCACATCTGGAGGGTTTGGAGAACATCTGCGGGTTAGGGGCACATCTGGGGGGCTATGGGCACAACTGGGGGGGTTAGGGGCACATCGGGGGTGTCTGGTGAACATCTGGAGGGTTTAGGGTCGCATCTGGGGGTTGGGGCACATCTGGCGAGTTTAGGGTCTCACCTGGGGAACATCTGGAGGGGCTTCGGACATACCTGGGGGACTTGGGGCACATCTGGCGGGCGTTCGGACATACCTGGGGGGGGGGTGTCCGGGCGCATCTGGCGGGCTCTGGGACACATCTGGAGGGGTTTGGGGCACATGGGGGGGGTGGGGGCACATCTGGAGCCCGCCAGCAGGACGGCGCCCTCCCCAAGATGGCGCCGCCGCCTTCCCCGCCCTCCCCAAGATGGCGCCGCCGCGTTTCCCGCCCTCCCCAAGATGGCGCCGCCGCTTTTCCCGCCCTCCTCAAAATGGCGGCCGGAAGTAACCGCCCCGCACTTCCGGCCACCCCCCCGGCCCGCTCTCCCTTTCCAAGATGGCGGCGCCCACCCCGTCCCCGTCGTTCCTGGGCTTGAGCCCCGGGTCCCGGGAACCCGGTACCGGCCGCCGCCGCCCCCGCGGGCCCCGCAACCGTAAGAAGGGCTGGAAGCGCTGGGCCGGCCCCGAGGCGCGGCTGGGCCGCGAGATCGGCGATTTCCTGGAGGACGTGGGGCTGCAGCAGCGGGCCACGGGGTGAGGGGGGGGGCCGCGGGGGGGCGGGGGCCTCGGGGGGGGTCTCAAGGGCTTGGGGGGGGTCTGAAGGGTTCGGGGGGGGGCCTAGAAGGGGGTGGGGGGGTCTGAAGGGGGTTTTGGGGGTCTGAAGGGGGTTTTGGGGGGTCCGAAGGGTTGGGGGGGTCTAGAAGGGGTTTTGGGGGGTCTGAAGGGGGTTTTGGGGGGTCTGAAGGGGGTTTTGGGGGGGTCTGAAGGGGTTTTGGGGGGTCTGAAGGGGGTTTTGGGGGGTCTGAAGGGGTTTGGGGGGGTCTGAAGGGGGTTTTGGGGGGGTCTGAAGGGGTTTGGGGGGGTCTGAAGGGGTTTGGGGGGGTCCGAAGGGTTGGGGGGGGTCTAGAAGGGGGTTTTGGGGGGTCTAGAAGGGGGTTTTGGGGGGGTCTGAAGGGGGTTTTGGGGGGGTCTGAAGGGGTTTTGGGGGGGTCTGAAGGGGGTTTTGGGGGGGTCTGAAGGGGTTTTGGGGGGTCTGAAGGGGGTTTTGGGGGGGTCTGAAGGGGTTTGGGGGGGTCTGAAGGGGGTTTTGGGGGGGTCTGAAGGGGTTTTGGGGGGTCCGAGGGGGTTTGGGGGGGTCCGAGGGGGGTTTGGGGGGGTCCGAGGGGGGTTGGGGGGTCCGAGGGGGTTTGGGGGGGTCTAAAGGTTTGGGGGGTCTGAA
>NC_051207.1:352754-402878 GCF_015220075.1 Falco rusticolus | reverse complement strand
ACCCCAGTCACCCACAGTGCCCCAGTGACCGCAGTCCATGACCTCCAGTGCCCCGAGTGGCCCCCCAGTACCACCAGTGGCCCCCCAGTACCACCAGTGGCCCCAGCCTACAGTCCCCAGTGCCCCCCAGTATCCCCAGTGTTCCCAGTCCATGCCCCACAGTGTCTCCCAGTGTCCCCAGTATCCCCCAGTGTCCCCTGCCCATGTCTCCCAGTGTCCCCCAGTGCCACCAGTGTCCCCAGTCTGTGACCCCTAGTGTCACCAGTATGTCTGGTGTCCCCTGCCCATGTCCCCCACCATCCCCAGTATACCCAGTATCCCCCACCCATGTCCCCCAGTAACACTGGTATCCCCTCCCATGTTTCCCCATGTCCCCAGTCCAGGCCTCCCAGTGTCCCCAGTATCCCCAGCCCATGTTCCCCAGTATCCCCAGTGCCCCCAGTGTCCCCAGTCCGTGTCCCTCAGTGTCCCCAGTATCCCCCACCCATGTAATTCCCCAGTGTCCCCAGTCCATGCCTCCCAGTGTCCCCAGTGCCCCCAGTGTCCCCAGTCCGTGAAGCCCCTGTCCCCACGTGGGCCCCCGGTGGGGGATGGGCCAGGGCCAGGGCCGGACCCAGACCCGGGGGGGGGGCCCAGCCCGCCCCGCCCCCCCGTGTGTCCATGGGTCCCCCCGTGGGTCCCGCCGTGTGTCCGTGGGGCCGGGCCCCGCCCCCTGGTCCCGCCCCGCCCCGCCCCGCCCCGCCCCGCCCCGCCCCGGCGGCTCTGCGGCTCCGAGCGGCGGCGGCGGCCTGTGCCGGCGGGACCGGGGCTGCACCGGCACCGGCACCGGGGCCCCTCCGCCCCCCGCCCGGGACCCCCGGCGGACCGGGACCCCCCCGGCAGCCCGGTAACCCCCCCCCCATCCCGATAACCTTCCCCCCCCAGCATCCCGGTACCCCCCCCCCCCCCAGCATCCCGGTGCATCCCGGCATCCCGGTACTCTCCCGCATCCCGGTACCCTCCCCCGGCATCCCCCCCCAGCATCCCGGTAACCCCCCCTCGGCATCCCGGTGCATCCTCGCATCCCGGGTCCCCCCCCAGCATCCCGGTCCCCCCCCGCCATCATCCCGGTACCCACCCCCCCCCGCCATCCCAGTATCCCCGCGGCATCCCGGTACCCCCCCCCCCCGCATCCCGGTAACTCCCCCCCCGGCATCCCGGTGCGACCTTCCCCCCAGCATCCCGGTACCCCGCCCCCGCCCCGCATCCCGGTGCATCCCCGGTCCCCCCCCCCCGGTCCCCTCCCCGCAGCATCCCGATTCCCCCCCCATCCCATCGCCCCTCCCCAACCCCGTTACAACCAGGCCCGGTGCCCCCCCCCCTCCCCCCCCCGGCGCTCATGGCCCCCCGGTGGGGTGAGGCCTGACCGGGCCCGGTGCCCCCCTCCCTCCCCGCCCCCCCCCCCCCCCCCCCCCCGGGCCGGTGCCGTGCTCGGAGCCACGATGGGAGCGTCAGTGGGCTGAGCCCCCCCAGGTACCGGGGGCTGTCGGTGGGGAGGGGGTTACCGGGGGGGGGGGTAATGGGGGAGGTTACAGGGAGGGGGGGTTACCTGGGGGGGCACTGGGGGAGGCACCAACGGAGAGGTCCCTGGGCTGGGCTGTTCTGGACTGGGCTATACTGGATGATACTGGGTTATACTGGGCTATACTGGGCTGGGCTGTCCTGGACTGGGCCTTACTGGGCTGGACTGGGCCATACTGGGCTGAGCAGTCCTGGAATGGGTCATACTGGGCTGGGCTGTCCAGGACTGAGCTATACTGGGCCATACTGGGCTGTGCAGTCCTGGAATGGGTCATACTGGGCTGGGCTGTCCAGGACTGAGCTATACTGGGCCATACTGGGCTGTGCAGTTCTGTACTGGGCCATACTGGGCTGCGCTGTCCAGGACTGAGCTATACTGGGCCATACTGGGCCGTGCTGTCCTGGACTGGGCCATACTGGGCTGAGCTGTTCTGGACTGGGCTGGACTGGGCCATACTGGGCTGAGCTGTTCTGGACCGGGCTGGGCTGGATTGGGCCATACTGGGCTGTGCTTTCCTGGACTGGACTGGGCCATACTGGGCTGGGCTGGGCTGGACTGGGCTGTGCTGTGCTGTACTGGGGCATACTGGGCTGTGGTGGGCCATGCTGGATCATAGTGATGCATGCTATTCCGTATTGTGTTGTACTGGGCTGTTCTGGGCTGTACTGGGTTATACTGGGCTGTACTGGACCATGCTGTGCTGGCCCATACTGACTTATACTGGGTTGTACTGGTCTTTAGTGAGCAGTACTGGCCCATACTGGTTTGTACTGGGCCATGCTGGGCTGTGCAGGCTGTACTGGCTCCTACTGGGCTGTACTGGATTGTACTGGGCCACACTGGGCTGTGCTGGGCCTTCTCAGACTGTACTGGGCCATGTGGGGTCCTAGAATGCGATACTGGGCTGGACTAGGCTGGACTGGGCCATACTGGGGTGTATGGAACTATACTGGGCTGTTCTGGCCCATTACCAAGCTGCTCTGGGACATACTGGGCTGGACTGGGTTATACTAGGATATACTGGGGTATATGGGGCTGGACTGGGCTGTTCTGGGCTGTACTGGGGTGTATAGAACTGGACTGGGCTGTTCTGGACTGTACTGGGCCATGTTGGGGGTGCATGGAGCCATACTGGGGTGTACTGGGCCATACTGGGCTGTACTAGGTCATGGTGAGGGTGCATGGAACCATACTGGGCTGTACCGGGCTATACTGGGCTGTGTGCAGCTGGGCTGGTCCATACTGGTGGGTACTGGTCCATACTGGCCTGTCCCCTGTCCCCACAGGCCCCGCGGCAACGCCCGGACGGGACCGACATGGAGCCCTGAGAGGAGGTAATGGGATCACACGGGATCACACAGGGGCACACGGGATCACTGGGATCTCCTGAGGGCACACGGGATCACACAGGGGCACTGGGATCTTGGGAGGGCACATGGAGCACGTGGGATCACACAGGATCACTGGGATCCTGCAGGGGCACACGGGATCACACAGAACCATGTGGGGTGTCAATGGGATCTCCCTGGATCTCCTGGGACACACGGGGTCACAGGGGAACACACAGGGCACATGGGATCACAGGGGATCACAGGGGATCTCATGGCTCCCATAGGACTGAGTAGGGTCCCCCGGGGCCCGATCCTGCCCCCCCCCCCCCCCCGGTCCAATCCTGCCCCGCAGCCCCTCCCCCCCCAGCCCTGATCCTGCTCCCCCAGGCCCGATCCTGCCCCCTCGGGCCCTGATCCTGCCCCACAGCCCCTCCCCCCCCGTGGGCCCAATCCTGCCCCACAGCCCCTCCCCCCCCGTGGGACCAATCCTGCCCCACAGCCCCTCCCCCCCCGTGGGACCAATCCTGCCCCACAGCCCCCCCCCCCCCGTGGGCCCAATCCTGCCCCACAGCCCCTCCCCCCCCCGTGGGCCCAATCCTGCCCCACAGCCCCTCCCCCCCCGTGGGACCAATCCTGCCCCACAGCCCCTCCCCCCCCGTGGGACCAATCCTGCCCCACAGCCCCCCCCCCCCGTGGGCCCAATCCTGCCCCACAGCCCCTCCCCCCCCGTGGGACCAATCCTGCCCCACAGCCCCTCCCCCCCCGTGGGACCAATCCTGCCCCACAGCCTCATTTCCCCCCATGGGCCCAATCCTGCCCAATTCCCCCCCCCCGTGGGCCCAGTCCTGCCCCCTCCTCACCACCCCCCACCCCCCCACAGGCGCCGCCGGGGCCGGCGGAGGATGGCGAAGCTGCTGGTGCCCCTGGTGATGCTGGGGGCGGTGGCGGGGTCCCACCGCTGCCCCCCCCCCGCTGCCTCTGCCCGGCGGCCGCCCCCAACCCCACGCTGCTGTGCGCCCGCACCGGCCTGCTGGCCGTGCCGCCCAGCCTGGACCGCGGCGCCGTGGAGCTGCGCTTGGCCGACAACTTCATCGGTGCCGTGGGCCGCGCCGATTTCGCCAACATGAGCAGCCTGGTGCACCTCACCCTCTCCCGCAACGGGCTGCGGCGCCTGGCGCCTGGCGCCTTCGCCGACCTCCGCGCCCTCCGCGCCCTCCACCTGGACGGCAACCGGTTGCCGGCGCTGAGCGGGGCGCAGCTGCGCGGCTTGGCCAGCCTCCGGCACCTCATCCTGGCCAACAACCAGCTGGCCGCCATCGAGCCCGCCGCCTTCGCCGCCTTCGCCGCCACGGTGGAGGACCTGGACCTGTCCCACAACAACCTGCCGGCGCTGCCCTGGGAGGCGGTGGCCGGCATGGCCAGCTTGGCCACCCTCACCCTGGATCACAACCTCCTGGAGCGGGTCCCCGCCGGCGCGGTGGCGCGCTTACCGCGCTTGGCACGCTTGGACCTCACCGCCAACCGCCTACGGGCGTTACCGCCGGTGCCGGGGCCGCCGGGCCCCAGTTTGGCGGCGGGGGGGAACCCGCTGCATTGTAACTGCGAATTGCTTTGGTTACGGCGTTTGGCGCAACCGGGCCGGCTGGAGAGCTGCGCATCGCCACCGCCGCTCGCCGGTCGCTTGCTTTGGGCTGTGCCGGAGGAGGAATTGGCGTGTCGAGCCCCGGCCATCGCCGGCGCCGCTGCCGATCCCGCTGCCGTCTTGGAAGGCCAACCCTTACGGTTGGGTTGCGCCGCTGCCGGCGATCCGCCGCCGGCGTTGCACTGGTTGGGTCCGGACGGGCGGTTGGTGCAGAACGGTTCACGCCGCGCTGTCGGCCCCGACGGCTCCTTGGAGCTCCGGGTCGCCACGCTGGGCGACCACGGCGCCTTCACCTGCGTGGCTTCCAACGCCGCCGGCGAGGCGGCCGCCCGTGTGCAGGTAGCCGTCTTTCCGCTCCCGGTTGCCCGCGAGGATGGGGATGGCGACGGCGAAACGGCGGCCGGCCCTTCGGATATGGCTCGCGCCGGCGGCAACGAGACGTGGGTGCCGGGCGAGCGGCGCGTGGTGGCGGCCGAGCTGACGGCCACGTCGGCGCGAATACGCTGGCTGCCCCAGCGCCACGTCCCCGGCATCCGCATGTTCCAGGTCACCTACAACAGCTCCCTCGACGACTCCCTCGTCTACAGGTGGGTGCCGGGGGGAGGCTGGGGGGTCGCAGGGTGTTGTGGCGCCATGGGGGTGGGGGTGGCAGCCCCCCCACGGGGGTGTCTGGCATCACGTGGCACAGCGGGGGGGGGGCGGCGGTGCGGGGGGACAGGCGGCGTCACACAGGGACACACGGCATTGCATAGCGTGACGTGGCGCCGCGTGGGGACATCTGGCATCGCACGGGGACACACGGCATTGCATGGCATGATGTGGCATTGCATGGGGACATGTGGCATCGTGTGGGGACGCGATGCATCACACAGGGACACGTGGCATCACCTGGGGGCACGTGGCATCATGTGGGGACATGTGGCGTCACACAGGGACACATGGCATTGCACAGCATGATGTGGCATCGCATGGGGACACGATGCATCACACAGGGACACGTGGCATCGCGTGGGGACACGTGGTGTTGCGTGGTGACACGTGGCATCGCATGGGGACATGTGGCATCATGTGGGGACACATGGCATCACATCGGGACATCTGGCATCACACGGGGACACATGGCATTGCATGGCATGATGTGGCATTGCATGGGGACATGTGGCATCGTGTGGGGACGCGATGCATCACACAGGGACACGTGGCATCACCTGGGGGCACGTGGCATCATGTGGGGACATGTGGCGTCACACAGGGACACATGGCATTGCACAGCATGATGTGGCATCGCATGGGGACACGATGCATCACACAGGGACACGTGGCATCACCTGGGGACACGCGGTATCATGTGGGGACATGTGGTGTCACACAGGGACACATGGCGTTGCACAGCATGATGTGGCATCGCATGGGGACACGTGGGATCGCATGGGGACACGTGGCATGTGCGGACACATGGCATCGCATGGGGCCATGTGGTGCCACATGGGGCCATGTGGCATGGGGACACATGGCATTGCATGGCGTGGCGTGGCATGGCGTGAGGACACGTGGCATGGCGTGGGGCCACGTGACATCACCCAGAGCCTTGTGGCCTCGCACGGGGCAACGTGACATCACGGGGGGGGGGGTGGGGCACATGACATCACACGAGGCCATGTGACACCACAGGAGGCCACATGGCATCACCCGGGGACCGCGCGGCATCACACGGGGCCACGTGGCATCGCATGGGGCCATGTGACGTCACGGGTGGGGGGGGGTCATATAACATCCCCCGAGGCCACGTGACGTCACACGAGACCACGTGACATCACGGGAGGCCATGTGGCATCCCCTGGGGACCACATGGCATCGCGCGGCGTCGCACGGGGATGGTGTGGCATTGCACGGGGGGCCACGCGTGGCCCCCACCCCACCCCACCCCACCCCCCGCCCCTCCCCCCAGGCTGCTGCCCCCCTCCAGCCGGAGCTTCGTGCTGCGGGACCTGGCGGCCGGGCGCCACTACCAGCTCTGCGTCACGGCCCTGCACGCCGAGGGGGTCCCGGCGGCGCCCACCGCCCGCGGGCTGGGCTGCGTCCGCTTCGCCACCCCCGGGGGGGCCCCCGGCTGCGCCGCCCTCCCCCGCCCCCACTTTTTGGGGGGCACCGTCATCATCGTCATCGGCGCCGCCATCGCCGCCTCCGTCCTCGTCTTCATCCTCATCCTCACCGCCCGCTACAAAGCGGCGGCCGCCCGCCGGCCCCCCGCCGCCGTCGCCAGCGTCTGCTCCCAAACCAACGGCGCCCACAGAAGCCCCGAGCCGGCGCCGCCGCCCCTCCCTGCCCCGGCACCCATGGGTGCTACCGGCGGGGGGGCGCGGGGGCTGTTCCCCAGCCACAGCTACCCCCGGCGCGCACGGACTCGGCGCCACGGCTCGCTGCCGCGCCTCGACCTGCCCGAGGGGACCCCCCCGCTGCGCCCCTCCTTCGGCAGCACCCACTGGATGCTGGAGAGCACCGTCTGAGGGGGGGGGGAGGGGGGGCAAGGGTGGGGGAAGGGGTGGGTAGCACCCATGGGTGCCCGGTGGCAACGGGTCTTGGCGCATCGCCGGGCGCTCCTGGGTCATTACGGGCGCCCCCCGGGGTGGCCAAATGCGCCCTGGGGTGCCCCTGGGTGCCCGAGTGCACCCTTGGGTGCTTCTGTGCGCCCTTGAGTGCCCGAATGTGCCCTTGGGTGCCCCGGGTGCCTGAGTGCACCCTTGGGTGCTCTCGGGTGTCCGAACGCGCCATTGGGTGCCCCTGGGTGCCTGAGTGCACCCTCGGGTGCTCCTGTGTGCCCTTGAGTGCCCGAATGTGCCCTTGGGTGCCCCGGGTGCCTGAGTGCACCCTCGGGTGCTCTTGGGTGTCCGAACGCGCCATTGGGTGCCCCTGGGTGCCTGAGTGCACCCTTGGGTGCTTCTGTGCGCCCTTGAGTGCCCGAATGTGCCCTTGGGTGCCCCGGGTGCCTGAGTGCACCCTTGGGTGCTCTTGGGTGTCCGAACGCGCCATTGGGTGCCCCTGGGTGCCTGAGTGCACCCTCGGGTGCTCCTGTGTGCCCTTGAGTGCCCGAATGTGCCCTTGGGTGCCCCTGTGCACCCTTGAGTGCTCCTGTGCGCCCTTGGGTGCCCCTGGGTGCCTAAGTGCGGCCTTGGGTGCCCCCATGCACCCCTGGGTGCTCCTGCGCACCCTTGGGCGCTCCTGGGGCCCCCTGTGCACCCCCTGGGTGCCCGTACGGAGCCATAGCTGGTCGGATGCAGCCCCAGCACCCTGGGTGCCACCGGGTGCCCGCCCACACCCATGGGTGCTCCTCCAGGACCCCCCCGGGCACCCGTGTGCTCCCCCTCGCCCCCATCGGTATCCATGTGCCCCTCCCCCACCCCCTTCCCGGGGCACCCGTATGCAACCCAGTACCTACCTGCCCCCCCTCCGTGGGCACCCTGACACACGTGGGCACCCACGTGCGTGCCCTGACACGTGTGGGCACCCCGACATGTGTGGGCACCTGCGTGGGCACCCTGCCACGAGTGGGCACCCTCACGTGTGCCCCAACATGTGAGGGCACCCTCACGTGTGCCCTGCCACGCGTGGGCACCCCGACACGCCTGGGGCTCCCCCGGGGGAGGTGCACCCTGGGACTTGTGCGCACCCTGCCACGCGTGTGCGCCCTGCCACGCGTGTGCGCCCCAACACGCGTGTGCACCCCAACACGCGTGTGCACCCCCGGCCTGCCCCCCGCCGTGGTGCCTTTGGCCGGGCCGGCGGCGGGGGGGCCCCGCACACGCCACTGACATGTCTGCACAGATGACACGAGAACCGCAGCCCCCCCCCCTCCCCCCAACAGAACCCCCTCCCGGGGGGGGACCCAAACGCCTGGGTCCCCCTGGGTCCCGCCCCTCGGGTCGTGTCCCCCCCCGCCCCCCCCGGCCCGGGGCCTCCTATCTGGCTGGTCTGGATAACCCCGTGGGGGTCGGCCCCCCCGGCCCCCCCATCACCCCCCCCAGCCCCATTTACCCCCTCCCCCGCTGCCCCATCACCCCCCTATTTTCCCCTGCCCCCTCCCCCCAACCTACCCCCTCCCCCCGTTGCCCCCTCCCCCCCACCAGCCGCCCCCCCGGGCCCCCCCGGCCCGCTGCAGTGTTTAACACAAGTTTTTACATTAAAAACCTGTGCCCCCCCCGCCCGGGGCGATTAAACCTTTTGTGTGTGAAGAGGAGGGGGAGCTGCTCTCTCTGTGGGGGTGGGGGGTCCCCCTTTTACTTAGGGGGGGGTGCGTGTGTGGGTGGGGTCGTCTTCCTTGGGGGGTGGGAGTCGCAGGGGTCCCCACTGTCGGGGAGGGGGCATTGCCCAGGGGGGGTCCCACTGTGCGCGGGGGGCGGGGGGGGTTCCGGGGGGTCCTCTCTGTCTGGAGGGGGGTGCCTTCTCTCTGCGGGGAAGGCCAGGGGGGTCGTCTCCCCGGGGGGGGGGGGTCCCCTCCGTCTAATTGGAGGGGCCCGGGGGGGTCCAGGGTCCCCCAGCCTCATCCGAGCCTCTCAAGAATCCCCCTGTCCCCGCAGCTGCCCGCATGCAAATGAGCTCATTAGCATGCTAATGAGGTGGGCGCGGTGGACAGTGGCTGAGGTGGTGGGGGCGGGGATATGCTAATGAGAACGGGTAATTAACTCCCCCCCCCCCCCCCGTTGCCTGGTTACCGCTGCTGAGATACGGGGGGATGCAGCTGCCGCCGGCGCCATAGCAAGGGCGTGGCAGCACCTCATTAATATGCAAATAAGGGGCGTGACTTGCACCCCTCATTGCTGCTGGGCTTTTGCTAATTACCTCCTCCGATAATTACCCTGCCTCATTTGCATACAGCTCCCCAGCCTGGTCTTCCCCCCCGCCCCAGTTTCCCCAAGGGCAAGGCCACATCGGGGGGGGGGGAGGGGGGGATGGGGGGGATGGGCAGGACAGCTGGGTCCCTTCCCACGGGGAGGGGGGGGTGAGATTTGAGGGGGGGGGCAGCTGGGTCCCTTCCCAGGGGGAGGGGGGGTGAGATTTGAGGGGGGGGGCAGCTGGGTCCCTTCCCAGGGGGAGGGGGGGGCACCTGGGTCCTGTCCCGGGGTGGAGGCCTGCATCCCTCAGGGGGGCCCCGATGCCAAGGTCTTTTTCTGGGGGGTGGGGGCTTCATGGGGGGGCTGCACCTCTTGGCAGGGGGGGTTGGACACGTGGGTCCTTTTGGGGGGGGGGGCACAAACACCTGGGTGCTTTTGGCGGGGGGGGCACAAACACCTGGGTGCTTTTGGGGGGAGGGGCACAAACACCTGGGTGCTTTGGGGGGGGGGGGGGCACAAACACCTGGGTGCTTTTGGGGGGAGGTGGGTGCTTTGGGGGGGGGGGCACAAACACCTGGGTGCTTTGGGGGGGGGGGCACAAACACCTGGGTGCTCTTGGGGGGAGGGGCACAAACACCTGGGTGCTTTTGGGGGGAGGTGGGTGCTGTGGGGGGGGGGGGGCACAAACACCTGGGTGCTTTTGGGGGGGGGGGGCACAAACACCTGGGTGCTTTTGGGGGGAGGGGCACAAACACCTGGGTGCTTTTGGGGGAGGGGGCACAAACACCTGGGTGCTTTTGGGGGGGGGGGGCACAAACACCTGGGTGCTTTTGGGGGGAGGGGCACAAACACCTGGGTGCTTTGGGGGGGGGGGGGGGCACAAACACCTGGGTGCTTTTGGGGGGAGGTGGGTGCTTTGGGGGGGGGGGGCACAAACACCTGGGTGCTTTTGGGGGGAGGGGCACAAACACCTGGGTGCTTTTGGGGGGAGGTGGGTGCTTTGGGGGGGGGGGCACAAACACCTGGGTGCTTTTGGGGGGAGGTGGGTGCTTTGGGGGGGGGGGCACAAACACCTGGGTGCTTTTGGGGGGAGGTGGGTGCTTTGGGGGGAGGGGCACAAACACCTGGGTGCTTTTGGGGGGAGGGGCACAAACACCTGGGTGCTTTCCCTGCTGGAAAGGTGCCCCGCCGGCCCCCGCCGCGTCCTTGGACCTGGGTATATCTAGGCAGCGCCGGGCGCAGCGGCAGGGGGGTTGGCGATGGCGGCGCTGGTGGTGGCGGCGCTGGTGGCGGCGGTGCTGGCGGGGGCCGAGGCGCAGTGCCCATCCCCCTCCGACCTACGGACGGCCAACGGCACCCGCATCTGCGCCCAGCTCTACGCCGACAACAGCCCTTACTACGACCAGTGCTGCGCGGGACCCGTCCTGGTGGTAGAACCTGGCGCCGACGTCCCCTACATGCCCCGCGGCTGGGCCGGCCGCGTCTCCTCCTTGGTGGTGGGCACCCGCTGTGAGCTGACCGTTTGGTCTCGGGCTGGCAAGAAGGGGAAGATGCGGCGTTTCGGGGCCGGCGCGGTGCCGCGGTTGCAGGAGGTACGGCGGGGGCTCTTCGGCGACTGGGATAACGCCATCAGGGGTTATTATTGTAGCTGCAAGTGAGGCGGGCGGCGGCGGGGGGGCGGCACACGGCGGCGGTCAGCGGAAGGCGGCATGAGGCGACGCAGGCCGGTCGGAGGCAATGCGGGCAAATGCAAGTCAATGCGGGTCAAGGCGAGTCAACGTGGGGGTCAAGGCGAGTCAACGTGGGGGTCAAGGCGAGTCAACGTGGGGGTCAAGGCGAGTCAACGTGGGGGTCAAGGCGAGTCAACGTGGGCCAAGACAAGCCAACGTAAGTCGACATGGGCCAAGACAAGCCAACGTGAGTCAACGTGGGCCAAGACCAGCCAATGTGAGTCAACATGGGCCAAGACAAGCCAACGTGAGTCAACGTGGGCCCAGACCAGCCAACGTGAGTCAACGTGGGCCAAGACCAGCCACAACGTGAGTCAACGTGGGCCCAGACAAGCCAACATGAGTCAACGTGGGCCAAGACAAGCCAACGTGAGTCAACGTGGGCCAAGACAAGCCAACGTGAGTCAACACAACTCAATGTGGGCCAAGACAAGTCAACGCAAGTCAACGTGGGCCAAGACAAGCCAACGTGAGTCAACGTGGGCCCAGACCAGCCAACGTGAGTCAACGTGGGTCAAGACAAGCCAACGTGAGTCAACACAACTCAGTGTGGGCCAAGACAAGTCAATGCGAGCCAACGTGGGCCAAGACAAGCCAACGTGAGCCAACATGGGCCAAGACAAGCCAACGTGAGTCAACACAACTCAATGTGGGCCAAGACAAGTCAACGCGAGTCAACATGGGCCAGTGCAAGCCAACCTCAGCCAAGCCAAGTCAACATGAGTCAATACAAGCCAAGCCAAGCCAACGCTGGGCAAGCCAAGCCAAGCCACCATGAGCCCACTGACAGACGCGTGCTGACACACGTCGACGTGGCAGTGCCACCCCCCTGCCGCCACCCCCCCCCCCGCCTCGTATAGCTCCAAGCGCAGCCAATAAAGCCTGGAGGCCGCAGCAGCTCCTGCCTCGCAGGTGCTTTATTGGGGGGGAAGGGGGGGAAGTGGGGGTGGGTGGCAGGCAGCAGCCCCCCAGCACCTTTGGGTGGGGAGAGAGGGGTCTCCACAGCCATCACCCTGTCACCCCCCAAGCAAGGACCCTGTGCGGAGGGTCATGCATGTGGGTAGGTGTGCGCGTGTTCCTCGCCTGCACGTCGACGTGTCACGCGCGCACATGCTACCTGTGTCTGCATGCAGAGCCCACCCCCACCCCCCCCCCTTAAAAAAACCACATGGGACACAGCTGTCTCCAAAAGGACACGTGTAATCTCCGGAGGGGGGGGTCCCCGTGCCGGCCCCAGGGCCCCCGCCATCCTGTGGCATTACAAAACGACAATATAAATAGTTTTGTTTAAAAAACAAATTGGGAAAAAAGAGGGAAAAAAAAAAAAAAAAGCAAAAAAACACCCCCCCAAAAAAACCCCGAAAGAAAAAAAAAAAAACCAACCGTATTTAGAAATTGGGGGGTGGGGGTGGTAAGGACCCCATATCAGTAGTGTGGCTGCGGGGCTGTAGTGTTGGGGACACATGTTCCACCCCCCCCCACCCCGGCCAGGAGATGCAGGTGGTGGCCTGACCCCGGGGCTGGATGGTGATAAAAAAAGGGGATTTAAAAGAAAAAAAAAAAAAAAGGGGGGGAGATGCCCCAAACGGCTCCCCAGGGCCGGGGCGACACCGGGATAAGCCCTCCCCCCCCCCCATCCCCAAATCTCTGCCGGGGGTGGGGTGGTGGGACAGTGTCACCGCACAGCCCCGTGTCGGGGAAATGGTTAAAACCGAGCCGACCCCCTCCCCGGCCGCTCCCCGGCTCAGTAGTACGAGTAATTTGGGGGGGGGGGGGGGGAGGATTTCTACCCCCCACCCCGCCAGCGCCCCGCCAGTGGTGGCACAGTCACGACTGCAGCAAAGAGGCGCCGGTGAGGACGAGGAGGGCGCCGGCGTCTCACCGCATGCGGTTTTGGCGCATGAGGGGGACGATGCAGGAGGGGGGCCCCGCTTTGCCCAGGAAGGGGTGCTTCAAGAGTTCGTTGGCGGTGGCCCGCTGCACCGGGTCCCGCACCAGCATGCGGTCCAGGAACCCTTTGAGGGAGGGGGAAACCTGCGGGGAGGGAGGGGGGTGGTCGTCAGTGAAGCCCCCCCAGGAGGATTCCCAGCCCCTCCGCCCCCCGCCTTACCTTATGTACGTTTTTAAGCTTGGGGGGGAGATTGTCGCGGATCATTTTCATGGCCTTTAGCGGGGGCTCGTTAAAATAAGGCGGCTCTCCATCGACCATCTCGATGACCATCACGCCCAAGGACCAGATATCCACCTGTGGGGGGGGGACACAGCAAATCCAGGGATTACGGGGGGCTGAGACCACCCTCCCCCCCCCCAAAGCCCCCCAAACCACCCCCGCCGCGCTCACCTCGGGGCCGTAGGGCAGGCGGGAGATGAGCTCCGGTGCCATCCAGTAGGGGGTCCCCACCAGCGACTTGCGTCGCGGCACCTCCTTGTTCACTTGGGCGCAAAACCCGAAATCGGAGAGTTTCACCTAAAAAAAACCAAACCGGCGGAAGGCGGTTGGGGAGAAGGGTCATGGCGGCGTCGCGGGGTCGCTGCCGCGGCGCTTACCCTGCCGTCGTGCGTGAGGAGGATGGAATCGCTCTTGATGTCACGGTGGATGACGCCCTGGGCGTGGAGGACGGAGAGGGCCTTGAGGACGGCCAAGCAAACGGCGGCGATCTGCTCCTCGTTCATCCTAGGGGGGGGTCAACGGGGGGTGAGAACCGAGCGTGCCGGGGCGGTGGGGAGGGGGCCGCATGCGGGGGGTGCCGGGCCGTACCTGGTGTGCGTGACGATGTCGGTGAGGGCGCCGCCTTCGAGGAACTCCATCACCACCCAGAGCTCGTCACCCACCAGGTAGCTGTTGTACATCTCCACCACGTTCTCGTGCTGGTAATCCCGCATGATCACCACCTGGCGATCACCGTGAGGGGGGAAATCGGTGATCCGGTCGCCCCAAACGGCTTGTGAGACCCCCCCCAAATCCGGTTGCCGAGGGGTCCCCGCTCTACCTCACCTCGTTGAAGAGCAGCTCGCGTCGCTGCTGCTTGCGCAGGTCCATCTTCTTCACGGCCACCAGCTTGCCGGTGCTCTTGACGGTGGCGATGCAGACGATGCCGGTGGAGCCCTCGCCGATCTTGATGAAGTTATCCAGGTAGGTGCGGGGATCCCCGGGATCCACCACCATCTGCAGGGCCGCCCGGAATTGCTCGTGGGAGACGCGTTGGGGTTCACGTTGGGGCGAACGGGGTTGCTGCGGTCCCACCGGGGCCGGCGGGGGGCCGGGGGGTGGCTGGCGAGAGAGGTGGGGGTCCGAGGCGTGGGGGGTGAGGCCGGGATGGGGCGGCTCGGGATTTTTGGAGCGCGGTGGGCCGGTGGGGTGGGCTCGGGAAGAGCTGGCGCTGCCGCTCACCGGCCCGTTGGATGCCACCTCCTGCGGTCGTCCCGGTCGGTGCTCTGCCTGCAAGGAGATGGGAGGAGAGGGA
The DNA here is from genome assembly GCF_015220075.1 of Falco rusticolus. Classification (NCBI taxonomy): domain Eukaryota; kingdom Metazoa; phylum Chordata; class Aves; order Falconiformes; family Falconidae; genus Falco; species Falco rusticolus. The sequence goes on along the minus strand of NC_051207.1, from coordinate 388,321 downwards.
CGTCAGCCGCCAAAAAACCGCGGCTGGAGCCGGGATTTTTGCCGCTGTCCCCAAAACGCCAAGCGCCGAATCCGCAGGACCGGGCGCTGCCAGAGGAAAGGTTTTGCGATAGATCAAGCGGGAAGAGAAGAGACCCCGTGGCGGAGCCGGTGGCCGCTTCGGAGACAAGGATGGGGCCGATGCCGCCAGCACCGGGGAGGAAAGCACGGGGGTCTTCGGCGTGTGCCGGTCCTACTGGCGTTACATCGGGAAAGCCCGTTAGCCGGCGCTTAGGAAGCGGAGGAGAGAGGCTGCTGTTCTAGGAGGCGGAGAGGCAGAGCGAGGAAAAGCTCCCGCGGGCCGCGGGGAAGGAGGGAGGTCGCTGCCAAGTGGAATCTGGTCGGAGCGGAGGGGGACACACACACCTTTACCTGCGAACCCGCGCCCCTGCCGGGGTCGGTCTCAGCCCGCGGGTAGGTATTAAAAGGCCGTCCCGTCTGCTGAGCCGTCTTCATCACCCCTTCGGAGACGGGAATGTTGGGAGTCCGGATATTTGGCCCGGAGAGCGGGCGTTTGTCCCGGGGGGATTGCGGGCTGGTCTCGGCGGTGTAAGTGGATTTAGGGCGTTTGTCGGAGGGTTCGGGACGCTCCCGCCGCACCACGCGGTCGGCCGGCTCGCTGTAGTCCCTGTCGGCGGGGTAATCCCGCCAGCCGTCCCGTTCGGCGGGGGTTTTGGGGTACTCGGGAGGGGGCGGGCGGCCACTGGCGGGGGGAGCGGGTTTGGGGCCGGGTTCCTGCCCGCGGGGCTGCTGCTGGTGGTGGTGGTGGTGGGCGCGCTGCTCCTCCCTCTCCCGCGGTTTCTCCTTGCCCTGCTCTAGCTCGCTCCTGGCCCCGTGGCGGCTCTTCTCCTTGCTCCTGCCGGCATCCTCGTGCGGCCGGGCAGCGGCCGGGCCCTCGGAGAGGCCGTTCTCCTGGTAGAGCTGGTCACGGCGGAGCGGGAAGGGGGGGCTGTCCCTGCGCAGAGAATTGGAACGGGACACGGACATGTTCTCAAACTCGTCCAGCAGCCAGGTCAGGGAGCCGTCCTTGGCGGCTTTGCTGCCCCGCACGATGGTCTTTGAGCAGGACGTGGGACAGGAGGCGGACGGGAACACAAAGGACAAACAGAACAGAACAAAACAAAACAAACAAACAAAAAAAAAAAGGGAAGAAAATAAAAAAAAAATGAAAATGAAATGCCTGGTGGTGACAGGGACACGGCTCACACAGAGGGGACATGGGGAGGGGAGGAAATGGGGGTCTCCAGGGGCCGCTGCCACCTCGGTCCTGTCGAGTGCTGGGAGGTGGCTGAGCCCCGTGGAGGAGGATGCTGGAGCGGGGAGGGGGCTCGGCCTTTTCCCCCTCCCCCAGTAGCCCCGGACCTCACCGGGAGGCTCCTGGGTGCCAGAAGAACAGGGCGCTGCCTCGGGGAGCAGGATCCTCTCCAACCAGGGGGGCCTCGCACCTCGCACACCAGAAGGCCAGTCCTGGGGGGCTCCTGGGGAAGGGTCTGGGGGGCTGCTGGCAGCCTCTCATCCCCTGCCCTGCGCCTGGGGGGGGGGGGGCTCTGCCTGCCCCCCCAAACGCTGCTATTGGCGCAGAAACAGCAAGTTTTGCTCCTGGCTGGGGCCAATCCTGCCTCGGAGCGAAGGGGCTAAGCGGAGCAGGGACAAACAAAGCCCGACACCGGCAGGCAGGTCCCAGCCGGGTGGCACAGCCGAGCCGGGGAGCTGCGTGGGGACGTGCCCCATCTTCCAGCGGGACTCGCAGCCTCGTGGATTCCAGCCTCGGAGGGCATGGCCACGCAGGAGGTGGCGAGGGGACAGCGGGAGCGACCCCATCCCCATCCCCGAGGCCTGTTGACTTCCTCCGAAGAGGAGGGATGCCTTCCTCTGCAGCCAGCACCTCCGCACAGGGTGAGCGAGGCCTTAGCTCTTTATATCCCCTCCTCTTCCTCTTCCTCCTGCCCCGGGGAGCGGGTTATTTCCTCGAGAGGCCAGCCCGCGGCTGCACGGGACACGGCGGCTCCCGACCACGAGCCACGGGGGCTCGGCAAGCGCCGAGGGGCCCCCACCGGCTGTCGGTATCTTTTTGGGTCGGTGGAATTGCCCGGCCGGCTTCGCTCGTTACTCACGGCTGCTGGAGCCGCCCCATTGTCCGGGATAAACCAGCCGAGCCAGCGCAGGAACGCCAGCGCAGGAACGCCAGCGCACCGGCCGGGGCTTTTAATTCGGGTGATGGTGGAGGAATGGCAGAGAGCTGGGGGGTGGCACGGGCGGCTGCGGCCGAGGGGAGCAGACAAGCCAGACTTTAAAAAAACGACATAACGGCAGCTTGGGGAAACACAGGCACGGGGAAGGGATGAGATGGGAAGGAACAGACACCATTTCGCTGGCGTTTTCCTGCGGGGTGGGGTTTTTCCGGCTGCCGGGAGGATGTGGGAGAGGTTCCCACCCCGTGCTGGGTGGTCCCCGTCCCACGCAGCCCCGCACTTAACGGACAAGGGGCAGGCGATCGGCCGTGGGGATGCCGCTGCCGCCTGCGCCGCTTTGAGACCGAACTTACCTGCTCCGTGGCACCCTGGGGAGAGGGCACGGAGCCCAAATTATCCCCAGTTTGACTTCCCAGCCCCCAAACCGGTATCACCGGCCCTCTCCGAGAGGGCAGAGGCCACGTCGGCAGAGCTGCCTACCTTCTGCGAGCCGTGCTGGATGGCGGTGATGCAGACGGGATCCACCAGCGGCTTGGGGCGCTTGGCCGACTCCTCGATGATCCCCTGCCATTGCCGTGGCAGCCCCGTGAATTTCTGCTCTTGCTGGTCGTAGCCCGTGTGGACGCGGTGCTCGAAATTGGAGGGAGCGGAGATCTCGATGCGTTTCTTTTTCTTGCTGAACATGGTGAGGCCGGCTACAAGACCTGGGGGGGGGAGGGGCAAAGAAAAAGGGATAAAAATAAAACCTGGAGGACGATAGAGCACAGGGGGCCTCAGCACGCTGTAAAATGAACAGCCCCTTCCTTAGGAACCCACCTGGCTCGCTGGAAAAATAATTACTTGCCACACACAGGCCAAAAAGGAAACACCTCGAGCCACCGCAAGCCCCACACTTCGCCAGGCTGCTCCACATCCAGGCGGGATTTTACAGCCGACCTGACGCGGCAGCTGCATTTGGGACCTGCGACCCCCTCCCCATTTTTCCCGAAGATGCATTTCCAGGTCCCTCCTGCCTTTGTTTTTTTAATGTGAGCGCAAAGCAGGGCAACTGAGGGAGTCTTTCAGGAGATTCCCTCCGTGGTTTTATTTCCAGCTTTCTCCCAAGTGGTTTTCCCCGGGATTTAGGGGCTGGATTCTGCTTTGTTCCACCGCAGCCGCCAGGCTTTCGCCCATCCCGGACAGGTGACAACGCCATCGGCAGGGTTTTGGCAGCTCACGCACCCACCGAGGTGGTCACAGATGTCCCTCCGCTTCTTGGGGTGTCTTCCTGACGCTGTAACGCGGAGGTCTTTTTCCCTCCGGGATAATCCCACTTCTTTCTGCTTTGCTTCTCTTCCTCCCCAGCGCCAATTGGCTCACGGGTTGTTTTTCATTCAGAATGGACGTTTTGGGACCTCTGGGCTCGCAGATATTTGGCCGCGTCCCTCCTCCCTTTGATGTAAAGCTCCTAAATTTAAAAACTACCCCCCCAACAAACCCCAAATCCTACCAACTCCTACAATTAAAAGCTGGATTTTTCTTTAAAAAACCACAAGGCACGATGAGGAAAGCAGCTGGGTAGCAAAAGCAAGTCCAGGCGGTCCAGTGACACCCGGGAAAAGGTCATTTCGGTGACTAACACCATTCCTGAAGCCTTTTCACCTAAAGGGTGTCATTTGAAACCACATTTAAGCCCGGTTTTAAGGCAGTGTTTTAAGTTACAAGCTGAAGAAACAGGCAAAGGAAAATAAATAAATAAAACTGGCCTGACCTGCAAAAAGCCGGGCACACAGATGCTCAGCCCAAGCGAGAACGACAGACTGTTTACTCAGGCGCTTAAAATACAGGTCGGGGAGCCTAAAATGTAAGTCACGGCAGCTGAAATTAAACTTTGCGGCATGGCTGGCACGTTTTCGGCGTTCGATTTAACCCCAGGTTTGGCCTGCCAAGTGAATACAGTTTCCCTGTCGCAGGCTGCAATGACAAACCCACCCGATGCCGTCAGTTTCCTTCGCTTATTTATGAGTTTTGTCGATTTACGGCGTATTTGAGACTATCCCCGAACGTATCCGAGTCTCCCAGGATGAAGAGCCAAGGCTGCGGAGGAAGCCTGGTGCAGGGTGGACCCCCAAGCTGATTTTCCGTGTAAACACTGGCAGGCAGGCACAATAGAGGCTTGTTTACACCATCCAAAGGCCCGCATCCTACCAAGCTCAGAGGTACACGATTGATCCTGCCCAGCGGGAGCCCGGAACGTTGGCAAACCTCCCTGAAATCAACAATTTCAGGTTGTTTTTTCTTGAATCGTTTCAATAGTTTCTGCAGCGGAGAAGATGCTGGAAGTTTTGGCTCCTCCCAACCTGGGGGCAGGAGGGGAAAGGAAGAAATTTCTGGGTTGGGGTAGGAAAGAATAAAATAAAATAAATCAGTCGAGGCTTTGGGTGGGTATCACCACATCCAGGGTGAAAGCGAGTGTGGCCTTGCCCTCGTGCGTCGTGGCTCGGCCAATATCTGACCGTGGAGAGAAACTATCGGACCCTATTAAACACCAGCGTGAGCTGAGGGAAAAGATTCGCGGCTCAAAATGCTCCTAAAGCAGCTTCACAACCTTAAACTCGGGTATTTTCCCCCATTAAATACACACTGAGCGCCCGCTGGGTTCAGCCCCCGTCCACGTGGGGGGCCCCGGCGCAGCGGCTGGCGATGGAGGAGCGAGGGAGGCAAGCGTCACCCTGCCGGAACGCCCTCGCCGCCGCCTGGAAAGACCGGTAACGCCGGGTATTTCCACCTCGGCGCTCCGGCTACCATCGGCAACGCCAGCACCTGCAGCAGTGCCGAGAGCTGCCAAGTAAGTCCGCCAGCGGTTGCCAAAAGCCAGCTGATCTCCGTAACTACCGGCTCGTTCTGGACTCGGATGACAGAGCTGGGTTCACGGTTGCTGTTGGGAATCTGCCATCATTTGGCGAACCGCGAGGTGCTGCAATTAACAGGGGTCAAACGATGTTTTTAGAGAGGCTCAAGCGGGAGCCGCGGGACCCCGATGTTCCTCACCCCACGCACAAACTCCAGGGAGAGAAAGGGACAAAGCTGCGAATTAACCCACCTTAACGTCACCCGAAACCACCAGCAGGTCAGCGCTTTCGCTCCTGAAGCCGCTCAGCCTTGAAAACATCAAAAAAAGCACCAAAAAAAAAAATCTTTCCAGGGAGGCAGAATGCCGGGGGAACAGCACCGCGAGGACGAGCGCACCAAGCCGCGGTGGCACAAGCCTCTCACCATGTCCAGCTCCAGCCCGACCGCCTCGCCAAAGCCTGTCGGCGGAGGAAAAACCAGTTTTTATTTGTTTGTTAGTAAAATCAGGCGGCTGGGAGGAAGCACACCCCTCCCACACGGGATCGGGGACGTGGTGGCAGCCGGGTAAAACAAACGTGAGGAAGCCTGGCAGTTCAGGTCACTCTTTTGGGTCGGTTTAGTTAACTCCCTCGTTTCTCCAGGTTTGGAGGGAGGGATGCCATCCTGCGCTGCCCCCAAAGGAGCTCGCTGGGAGGATTTGGGGGCAGGATGTGATTCCAGCGGGACTTTAATTCGTGCTTGACCCCACTGGGTGGTTTCACAGCGGCTGGTGCCTGCGGGCCAGAAGCGAGACCTGATTTATAAGGAGGTTGAAGTCGTGAGGCTGAATCCTCGGGGAGGTGGGCGACACCCCCCATCCCCACCGAAAGGGACAACGCTGGGACGTGCGAGGACAACACCGAAATCCCGTGGCGGGCGTGGGGGGAGCAGCCGAGCTGGGGCTGCCGTGGGGCGGCTCCGCTTTTCCCCACTTTCGCTGCCTTTGGGTGGCGATTGTGGCCGTTTCCTTCCATTTTAGTCGCCAGAATCTGCTTCCGACAGGCTGCCCGGTGCAAAACTCAACAGCTGCCGAGACAATCCCTTTCTCCGCGCAGGAAATCCCAACTCCAGCGCTCCGGCATCCCGCCACTCCAAGGTGTCGGCAAAGGCGCTCCCTCCTCTCCAGTTTTCCCAATCATTGAGATTTCCTGATTAAATCCATTAGGGAAGTTTTTCTCTGCCTGGATGCCTGGTCTCCCATCAAAAACCCGAGGGGAATCCTGGATATTTGCAAATCCTTGTTTTACCTGCTCGCCCCGGGGGTGTGACACAGCCGCTCGCTCGCCGGCTGTTTGCAGCACAGCTGAGCCGGGCTTGGGCTGGGTCCAATCCTGAACCGCACCGCGCACGGGCAGAGACGTTAATTAGGGGTAAACGAAGGCGTGAACGTGCAGCGAGCGTGTTTATGGGGTTCCCGAGCCAGGAAAACTTCACCTCGTAGACCCAGATGGTTTAAAATGTCACCCCAGGGGTGGGTGCTTGCGTTCAGTTCATCCTTTCACCACCACAGCGAGTGTCGTGCCAGCTTCCCGGAGCTTCTAGCACAGGCAGAGCGCCGCCGTTTTGGGGAGGAACAGGAGTTTTACACCAGCTGCGTGGCAGGATCGTGCCCGAAAGGAAAACCCAAGGCTGGCCCCTGCTTTCACCTGCCCCGGTCACTCCCAAACGCCACCTTCCTTCACTCGGGATCCTTCCTCGCACGCAAGAGGCTCTGCGGAGAATCGCCATGCAGGCAGAAGTCATGTTTTGGGATGGCAAAGAGTCGTCTCCCGGTTTTGGGAGATAACGGCTCAATTTTGGGGTGTTTCAAAACTGCTGGCTTTGCGTTTTGCTGCAGGGAAGCAGAGCAAAATACACCTGGAGGATCTACGTCAACCCGTGCGCCCGAGGTCGGAGCATCCGAGCGCCTCAGGACACCGCTAACCAAGCTAATCCAAATCTACCCCGGCTTCACCAAAAAAAAAATTCCTTTTGGGGTTGGCAGCGGGGCAAAGAGGGAGCGCAAAGGGGCAGGGGGCATAGCCGAGGCGGGAGGAGCTCTCGCTGGTGGGCTGGGGCTGCCTGCAGGAGGAGGAAAGGGTTAAAAGCGGGTTAACATCCCCCCCACACCCCCACACCCCCCTTGGCTAGAGACTCCACCAGAGCCACACACATTCCTCAGCCCTGTCCCAGCCCAGGTCAGATTCCCTTTATCTCTGCTTTGTTTAATTCGTCAGCCATTAACTAAGCTTCTAGCAGCCCTGAGTAAACAAAACAGGGCAGAATATTCTCCATCAGCCCCAAAAACCGAGGGCAGGGCTGCTGGGGAGTTTGCTAGCAGCTTTGGAATGAAAAATAAAGGGGGGGGGTGTGGGTAAAAAACCAAAACACGACAAAAAGTGCACGCAGGCAATTTGTTCCTTTGCCTTAAACCCCAAACGGATCGATCTGAACGCTCATCAGCTGGAGAGCACCCTGCCATCCAACGGCAAATGGATTGAACAGATCCCCGGCGGGATCCAGAAGCAGCATCCTGGTTTGTCCCCGTGCCTAAGGATAAATCTCCGGCGCAGCTGTACGTGGTCTCAGCTCCCTTTGAACGCGTCGGGTGCAGCAAAATCAACATCTGGGTGGGCTGGAGTCGCTCTGCCCGCCCCAGGTCCTGCCAAGGGACTTTCTGCTCCACACAGGCAAAGTTTGCGAGAGACAATTTTAGCCAAGGAAGCTCTGAGCTTGGTTGAATTACATGGTACTTGAGGAGAAAAAAAAAAAAAAAAAAAAAAAAAAAAAGATATAAAAATACATCCAGGCGGGGTCTGGAGTCCTGGTTGCTGCCACCGTCGGCTCTGAGGGCTGTGGGACCCCCGAGAGCGAGGGGAACCCCGCGGGCACCAGCATTGGCACCCACTGGACCGATTCACGACGACTCTGGCATGAGCTCCCCTCCTCAGGCTTGGACAAGAGGGATTTTAGGGGGTCTCACAACCCCCAAAGCCTTGGTCCCAGTGTGACAGCCGGCTCCGGGTGACGTTCTCTACTCCCCCCTTGCTTCCAGGAAAGAACAACCTTTTGCTTGCCACCGGCTGGGAAGCGGTAGCCAGCACCCACGCCGTTGCAGGATGCCCATGCCACAGGGAAAGCCAGTTTTTTTAAAGTCCAAATCCTGCGGTGGCACGGGTGCGGGGCTCCGCTCTCCCCTGCTTGCTGGATTTCCAGTTTTCCTCTTTTCCTTCCCATGCAAATGGGCTCCCCCTGCCCCCCTGCAGGGAAAACGAGAGCCCTTCCCCTCCTCCTCACCAGAAATAACTCCGTTTCCCTCCCCCGAAACACCGGCCTCACCTCACAGCACTGCTAACGAACAACAGACCTGCTTCAGCTGGCAAGATGGAGCGATCCCCTGTTGCTCCGGGCGTTTCCGACAGCCGCCCCATCCCACTCGGGCTTGGAAAGGGAATAAACCACCTCCGAAAGCCCCCCGCTCGGTGCTCCCCCCGTCCCATGACACCCTGGTTGAAACTTACTTAAAATAGAAATCAACGAAAAAGCAATCAGCCAGACTGCATTACTCACCTTCACCATCCTGCTTCCTGCAAGCCAGAGGGGGAGGAAGGAGAGAGATCGCTCCGAGAGGGGCTCAGGGACCGGGGCCCCACGAAAAGCGTACACGGGTGGTCCCCCCCTGCCGGGGGTCAAAGGGGGCTGGGGGGCTCGTAGCTCACACGGGAGGCCGGCAGCTCCAGCGCTCCCGACTCCTGACGCTGCGAACTCCCAAGCGCCTCCCCCAGCACCGACCGGCGATGGGCGGACGAACGCGGGACGGGGCCCACGGTGTCCCCGTCCTCACCGGGATGTGGGGAGATCTACGGATCGGGCGATCCGACCATCAACCCCCCCAACACCGGCCAGGGTCTGTGCTCCGGGAGCCACAGCTGGTTCCCGGACCCCCAACAGCTGCTCTCAGCGCTGCGGTGGGGACGCAATTGTTGCCTCTGGAGGACGCAGCCGCCGCGGTGGTGGTGGCACGCAGCTCTCCCCACCAGGATTCTCTCTCCCTCCCTCCCACCGTGCCACTTTCCCAGCATCACATACTTCCCAACCTGCTCTTACTGCCCTCCGGAACCGGTTTTGCAGGCAGACGCTCCTGCTGCTGGCGCTCTGGGCACGCACCGCCATGCCCGGACTTTCCTTCATCCCTCGGGAGATGGGATGCCAGGGATGGATCGACCCCGGCGTACCCCAAAGTCTGTCTAGGGAGGCAAAGCTGCTGGCCGAGGGGATCCATCCTGCTTGCTTCCCGCAGCAGCGAAGTCAGCAACCGAAGTAACAGCTTCTGACCATTGCTGCACACCCGCTGCGGTAACGAACGCCGGCGCTACGCCCCCCGTGATTTCCCAGGCGCTGTTACCATTTTCCAGGCCTGGGAGCGTTGAACTCTCGCCCACGCTACCAGGTCGGTAATCCGTCAGGAGAGTGCGGAGGCAGGAATAACCGGGAGAGGAGATGGCTGCTGCGAGGCTCGGAGGGGTTAAAGACGAAGCTTGGGAGAAGCAAGAAGGAATAGAGGAGATTTGAGCCGGGAACCAATGAGGCAGCAACATTTGAAACAAAGCAGCCAGTCAAGTGCCCCTCCGGGAGCCTGGGGATCAAGAGACTGGGAAGGAAGGAGAGGGAAAGGGCAGAGAGCGCAGAAAACCTGTTGGCGATCCCAGCAGGAAGAACCGGCACTCCCAGCCCGGCTCGCCCCGGTATTTCCCCGTTGAGGGCAGCAGCCCTAAACCACGCCACGCTCCCAACGTGCCCCCCCTTATCCCCTCGGCACTTCCAAAGCCTTCTCAAGCACCCGAAAAAGCGCAGCCATGCCCCGGGGTGCGGGTAGAGAGCAGGTGGTGAAGCGTGCCCTTCGGTGGGGACTGCCAGCACCCAAGCCCCTCACGGCTAAGACCACCAACCTGTGGGTTTTGTTGGTTTTAAGACCCTTATTAAGATCCGTGACCCCCAACCTGGTTTTTTTTGCCGGTTTTAAGACCTCTTACTAAGACCTGTGACCCCCAAAGCCCGGCCAGGGGATGCTAGGTGCAACCCGGACGCTCGGCAAGAGGAGCTGCGCGCCTAAGGGCAAGGACCCCACCTCTGCTGCCTAAAGCCTCTTCCTCAGTCTTCTGGCTGAACGAGAGCAGTGTCGTTTCCTAAACGAAGGCAGCACTAATTGGTGGGTCCCATTCCACTCGCCGTGAGGAGAAGCAGCGTCTGAGCCCTCTCTGGCATGGAAAAGCTTGGCTTTGATGTCAGCGTGCTTATTTCGCTCCTCTCTTTTTTCCCCTTCGGTGTTTGCAGAAAGGAAACACCCCCGAATCGGCCCGATGGAATCTCGCCGATGAACTTGGGAGGTCTGCCCGGCGTCCATCCCATCAGCGTTTGCCAGGAAGGCACCAAAGCAGGCAGTGAGGGTGAAGGAGTGGAGATCAACAGGCACCGGTGGGTGGTAAGAGCCGAGCCACCACAGCCGTGCATCTGCCAACTCCATCTGACGTCTCGCAGCTGAGAAGGCCTTTATTTTTATTCAAATACCTTTAACAAGTAGGGAGGGGGTTAAAAAAAAAACCTTATCGTGGTTTACAACAAGATTGCTCACTTCCTATTTGCACTAATTTTCCTTGTATTTATTCTCTTTCAGAATATTCATGGATCAAAATATCTTCTGCACCACCATCAGGCTGCTAATTGGCGCTTGGAAGCTTTCCTAGAATCACATCAGAAGGATACGGCGTTCTGGGGGGGGGGGAAGTTAAAAAAAAAAAAAAAAAAAAATAAAAAATCGTCAGATGAAATCTAATCTCTACTGCCACTTGTTCTTTATTTTTTTTTTTTTTTTTCCTCTTCAATTTCCAACTTCGCGCTGCTTGGCCGGAGAAGACCCCAGAGTGTTTGGAGGAGCGTGTTTCAGCGTGGCGTTCCTAGCATCACCACGACCAAGGGTCCCGACCCGGCATCGTGCCGGGGTGGGGGGGTCTTGAACCACGTGCTGATGCTCGTGCTGGGGGGATTCGTGAGCCTGGATCTGTTGGCGCTCGAGGCTTTTGGGAACGCGTGGGGGTTGGAGAGAGGAGGTGCTTTGCTTCAAACCTTAAAAAACAGTCGTGGCCGGAGCAATTTAAACCGGTACCCAGCTCGGTGAAAAGCACCGAATTCATCCCAAGCTCCCCAAGAGCTTGAGGTTACGTTTGAGCGTTGCCCGATTCCTTGTTTTGGGAAGGAGAACCGGAGCCGCGCTGTCTCTGTCAGCGTGAGAGGCAAGACGCATTTATCCCTCTGGAAAATTATTTCTCCTGTGTCAGGAGGAACAAGCACATCTTCAAAAAGCCGCTGCGACTACAAAAATTCACCAGCTGCTCCCTTCAGCTGCCGAGCACGCCAACAGCCCCCAGCAGCAATTTTCGAGCCTTGTGCAACGCGCTAATTAATTCGTAGAAAGATAAAAGCACATCAAAGCAGACGTTCTAAACCCCAAACCTTTCAGAACTTGAACAAAACTCGCGAGAGCACACAGCTTCCTCATCCTTGCCTTGCAGATGATCCTGATGTTTCCGGACCCCGCAGCTCGGTAGTCCCTTCCCACCGCGTCAGCACATTGTGGCATCACCTCGGAACAAAACTATCTCCAAAATTAACTCTGCTTGCACCTTGACCCTAGAAGATTGAAGCAGGCTTCGCTCGCATGCCAGTTTTAAAATATTAGCAAAAAAGCAGTGCATCAACTTTTTTTTTTTTTAGCCTCAACAATATAAAACCTGATATTTTATACCAAACTCCATCCTCACGGCTTGTGCGGTACCACCTCAGCCCCACTCTTGCCTTTTATTTAGCGATCAACTTCCCAGGTAGCTTCATACCGATATCGCTCCAGCCTTTGCTCTCCCATTTCTCTTCAAAACCCCCGACGGATGGCTCGATATTTGCGCCGCGAGGATTTCCTACCTGCTGATAAATCACCTTGTACCAGAAGCGCTGCCCGCAGCTCTGCTGGAAACCCGGGATTTTCCTGGGTGCTCACATGCTCCCAGGATGGAAAGTCTGGAAGGATGAAGCGTCCTCCTCCAAGCCGAGGGTGTCGATGTCTGCTTGGTGGAGCCGATGGGAGCGTTCAGGCTTTTGCTGGGGTTTGTTTAACCTGCCAGGGAGGGCGGGTTGAACTGGCCTGGCTGGCTTTGCACAAGCCAGGAGGGAACTGGCCTGCGCTGGGAGCGGCACCCTTCAAACAGGAGAAGTGTTGGCCATCCAGCCCTGCGCCAGGCCGCTGGAAGAGGATGAGGGCCGAAAACAGGGCTGGAGAGCACGGTGATACCTGGGGAGGGATTAAATGCCGCTGAAAACCTGCTTTCTATCCCCTGGAGTGGAAGAGTAATCCTGGAATTCAAAGCATCTGAAGTACTTAGTTACCCCCGCAAGGTTTCAGAGGCAATGAGCCTCCCCAAGCACGGCCTCAAAAGCTTGATGAAAAGGGATTAATTTTCTTTAATCTTCTTGTCCCCCCAAAAAAACTTCCAGCCTGCAGGATGCGGTGGCAGAGAGAACCAGTACATTAAAGCTCCGCTCGGCCGCTGGCGCTCGGTCTCTGCAACGGGACTTCAGCTCGGCACGGAGCAGCTCCCAGTGCTCAACCCACTGCCAGGACGAGCCATTTGCTGCCAAAACGGAGCTGGGGGGCAGCGAGCTGTGGTGCGGGGACACCCCAGTGCCATCCCAGATGGCTCTGACCCTATGGGGTAACACGGGTGGAAAAGCAAAGTCGTGGCAGCCAGCGAGGCCGTGGCTACGTGACCCCCGGCGCGCGGAGTTCAGCGGCATCCCACGATGAGACATCGCTGCTCCCGGAAAATGCTTGTGCAGAAGTTTCAGGTGCAGGAGCCTGCGGACCTCGACAAGCCGGGGCTTGCTGGGAGGGAAGGCGAGCGCCTGCCCAGCTCCCTCCGAAGCCACCTGCAAGACCGGGCAGAGAGAGATTAAACCTTCACCCCGTCGCCCACCGGGGAGGGAAACAATCACAGGAGCTTGTTTCTTTGGGGTTGTTTGGAAGGAATAAATCAGTTTGGATTCAGCAGAGCCGGCGAGCGACCACCTGACACTGCCCCGCCACTGGCAGTGATCGCTCGCCTGCGTGGGCACGGCTCTCTGTAAACACCTCGCCATCCCAAATCGGGGAACTCCCTGCTAGAAGACAGAGGGGAGCTTTCCACAGGTTATTTGACACCTGGTTAAATCTGATTTATTTTATAGCACTACCATTGCCTTAATACTGCAGGATTCCGCCGCCAACAGCCGTAAGAGGAATCGTTCTGGCAAAGGCCAGCTATCAGCGGAGCGAGGGTTAAGCCAGAAAAATCCAAATATTGTTTCAGAGCCGCACAAACATGAAGCCTCCCTGTTTCCATCGGCATTTGATGCTCCACGGAGCAGCAGCAAAGCAACGCCGGGTCCAAAACCAGCAGGCATGAAAACCAGCCTAGCGAGGCATTTTCTTTGTGGCAGAAAGCTGAGGCTCAGAGGGAAAAAAAACAACAAATAAAATAATTTTTGCCTTTTTTCTTCCCACTCCGCTACGGCTCGAGTCCTTAACGCCAAAGGCAGGTTCCTGGGAGACTGTTCCCAGCTTTTTTCCTGTGATGGGGAGAGTGTCACCTCTGGGCGCTTTCGTTTCCTCTTCAGTAGGGCAGGATAATACCAGCTTGTCTGAGCGGAAGACGTTGACAAGAAGCTCAGAAGTCCTCAGAGAAGAGGTGCTAGAGAACAGCAGCCGGCGGCGGCAAAGCTTCGGGAAAGGATTCACGTCAGCCGCGCTGCCGCGCTCCAAAAAAAACGGCGTGAGAGGAAGAAACAACAACAAAAGTGATGGGATTTTCCCCAAACGATTGGAATATTTTGTAGGGGAAGAAAGGGGCCAGAAACAGCTGGTTGGGTCCTTCTCCACAGACACAATTTGTGCCTCGAAGCATGAGCTCCAATTACCCTTATCGTGGTTTCCAGAGACCAGGCAGAAGCACCACGGATCCAATTTCTCCCTTTAAAGTGAAATTAGCTGCACGTGCTGCTGCGGTGATGGTGAAATCTCAGGGTGCTTCGGGAAATTGCTCCCTGAAATCAGCTCCAGATCCAAAAATTGATCCTCTGGCTCTTTGCTTTGCCCATAATCCTTTGATGCAGGGTAGAAGTGACAAGGTGCCGGTGCCTGACTGCTGCGGCAAGGGCAAGAGGATCGCGCCCCAGGGCAGCGGCAGATAATTAACGCAGAAATTAAATAAGGAGTCAGCCAGGAGGGACGCGCGGAGCTTGTTTCTGAGAGGAGATGAGCCCCCGGAGAGCAGTGGAGGCTCGGGGGAGCGATCCGAGCAGCTTTCAGCCACTGGGGGTTTGAATTTGGACATAACATTCGTGTGTGGACCCAAAGCGTCTCCAGATAGACGTGCCAGAGGGGTGGGAGAACTGGAAATGCCTGAGTTCCATCTACGAAGAGCTACAAGGTGCCATCCCACCCCCAAACCCCCGCGGACCTCCACCTGCGCCAGCCAAGAGCAGTGACAAGGGCCTGGAGCCAAGATTGAAATCCACGCTCGGGTACGTACGTTGGTTTTAACTAGCGAAGAGCCCCAGCAGCTCGGCCCCAGGAAGCTGCGCACGGCCACATTCCCGGTGAAGGTGCAGCTCTCAGAGCAGCATCGTGCAATCCTGGAGCAAAACTCAGCTTGAGAGATCCAAAACTAAGGAAACCTCATCCTCCTACGGAACTGGAAACACAGAGCACGAGCACTTTTTGTTGCAAGGATGTCAAAACACCCAAATGGCACGCTGGTTTGGGGAGATCTGTTCTGGAACCAGAAGTAGAGTTTTAACAACTGGTGTGGAAAACTCTCAGAAAGATGGGCCGCTGGGGACAGGGGATCAGCAACAACCACTGGCCCCGCTCAAACCCTGGGATGTGATTTCAAGAGGAAATTCTGAAGGGATTTAAAAGAGAAGCGACTCTCCCAGTTTATATCTGACATCTCCTCCCACCCATCCCAGCCATGACAAACAGGTTCCTCCGCACAGAGAAGATCCCTTTGGTCAAGGGTGAGGAGAGGAGCTCTACCTGCAGCCAGTATCTTTATTCCAACCGCTGAACGAAGCGTTGAGCCACCGGGGAGGTAGACAAACCCCCCCACAAGGTTCCCCCATTTATTTAATTCAGATGCTCCGGCTCTTCAGCAACAGATTAAAAAATAAAACTAATGAGAAAAGTCAGTAGAGGCTCAACCTCAGGCTCATGATGAGACCACCACCTGCTCGGTGGCTCCTCCACGGAAACCAGGAGCAGCTGTGTATCCCACAGTGACACCGGCACCCTGAAATGCAGGGGGGATCCCCCACACCCCCAACTCCTGCTGAGGGGCTGGTGCGTGGTAGGTTTGAGGCCGCGCCAGAGGGGGATTGCTAAGACTGGGAGTTGGGGTTTTTGTTTTTTTGGGGGGTTGTTTTTTTTTTTTTCAGTCTTATTATTATTTATCGACACCAGATAACCCCAGCGGCAGCAAAAGGTCGGGAATCCGCATTGGGAAGAGCTCCACGGGGATGTCCCCCGACCTGGGAGCAGATCTCCACGGGGATGTCCCCCGACCTGGGAGCAGATCTCCACGGGGGTGGAAAGCTTCACATGATAAAAAAGCACCGATCAAGCCAAAGTCCCTTCCCATTTACGCACAACCAGCCTCGCTGTCCCAGCAGCCTTGGAGAGAAATTACTTGTAATGATGATTTTAATGCAACCTGGCAGTGGATTTTACTTCTGAATGCAATTTGGGCTGAAAGATCCTTCCCCAGCAAGAAAGATGTGGGGCGGGCAGCCTCCTCTTTGCGCTCCCTCTCTGCTCCAAGGGCAGAGGGGTCCCCGCACAACCCCCAACAGCTCTGCCAGAGTCACAGCTCTCCCGTGCTGAGCAGGGACCACCAGCCAAAATACACTGAGCTCCTAAAAAAAGGCTGCATCCCCCTCGCCCGACCGCGGGGGAACTCGTCACGTCACGTGCAGAGAGCAGGAGGCGACACAGGGATGCTCTGCGGCCGGCCCCAGGCTCCCCCAGCCTTCGCCTGTGCTCTTCCTCCACCGATCCAACACCGCGGATATTCCCGGTGGGGAAGGCGATGGAAAAGCCGGGGCAGGGGACTCCTCGGTGGGGTTAAGACAGTGATCTGGCCTCTTAGAGTACCAGCAGGACACCAAAGGTGGGGCTGCCACGTGACCACGCCGCTCTTCATTACTAAGACCGTTAGGGAGCTCCGAAAGGTGCGACGGGCCAGGGGCGCAGGAGGAGCCGTACCCGAGCGCTTGTTAAATCCACCTCCCGCCGCAGCAGGAGCCTGCTCACAAAAGAAAGGGTTGGCATCATCACCTCGGAGGCAGTTAGCGAGGCAAGAACATTTTAATCATGAAGTATTTGTTGCAAGGAATTAAAAAACCAGGAAATAAGAGACACAGTTGCAAACCCCAGGGCCTCCCCTTCAGTGCTAACGAGGTGGAGACGCTTCAGACCCCTCGCATTCCTCCGTGCCCAGTGCAGGCGGACACCAGCCGACACCTTTGGGCACAATTCTCTGATGCCACAGGACCCAAACGTGCTCCACGGAGTGCGAGTTTCTGGCTGGGCTCAGCTTTTTTGGTTGCCACAGAAGCCAGAAGCTATGGGGTCAGGGGAGCGAGGCACGCGAGGAATGTGAACCGGGACTGACACGGCCATCTCCAGCTCCCCCCCGCCCCGGCCCATTGATTACACGCCCTCTTAACGAGCTGGGAGGCTCTGGCACGGCAGGACGATGAAACATCGGTGTCAGGAGGAGATTTCAAGATGTATTTCAAGAGCAATCAACACTCAGCTCCCGCTCCGGCTGCCACGGAAAACATAAAACCTCTGAGCAGGTACCGCACCGGCCAATGCTCCCCGCTTCGTTGGGTCAAGAGATTTTTAATGATCCAATTTGACGCCACCTGCCCAGACAGCGCATGTAGGAAGGTGAAACCACGAGTTTATGTCATCAGACACAACTCGTTAGCGTCCACAGTGGTGCCGGGGTTAACGAAGCTGCGCTCCCTTGATGGGAGGCAGAACAACCCTGAACCCCTTCCCTGACAGCCCTGCCAGAGCGGGAACAAGCAGGCAAGAAGTCAATTTATATTTCAGCGAGCGATTACCATTTGGTGCTAATTAAAGCACAAGCTGATTAGTTGAGTAAAACCTTTAATTAGCCCCTTACATCATTTAGAGAAATTATAGCTTATTCGCACCGTGTAAGTGCGCGACACGGGGGAAGGAAGAGCACAGCGAGCGCAGTTCAACCGAATTACACTTCCATTACATCCAACTTTATTAGGGAAAATAATCGTTACTTAAAACATCCTCTGCCCGCAACGCGAGTGCTCGGAAAACTGCACGAGAAACTTGCGCCCCGCACCATTTATTCGGTGAGAAGGACCTTTGAAGGGTTCGGTTTAAAGCTGCAGAGAAAGAGCGCACCAAGGGCTGAAGAGTTAATAAAATTATCCAACTGCCAATTAATCAAAACCTACAAAACCCAGCAAATCCTGCAGGAAAGGCGAGCTGCGCCTGTGCTGTGCAAAGCCGCCCTCAATAACGCTGCGCCTACCTCAATGTGCGAGGCAGACGGAAAATATTCCTCCCTTCCTCCTCTAAGCTCAGGAGAAATCGCGTTTTATTAAATAAAACCACCGCAGCTGTAATTAGGCTGCAGGGAAACCACAAGAACACCCCTGGGATTTCTCCCCGAGCCAGGCGGGACTTTGGGAGGGAACGCATCCCTCCGAGCGCCGAGGACACGGCTCCGAAGTGACCGATCTCACCAGGGAGACAAAGCTCGCTGCAGAGCCGCGACCCACAGGCACGTCGGCCCCACTCCGCGCTTTCTGGACGCTTGTTTCGGTTGGGAAAAGGACATCGAACCTGGCAGCAGGGTCAGGAAATCCCTCCGGAGTCAGGGAGATAAAAGCTGCTCTCTTCCGCGCACGGCAGCCTGTCGGACCCCCACGGCGGTAGGAAAACACCCCATTGACGTTCGGTTTCTTCTTCAGCAGCGCTAAATCGGCCACAAAGGCTCTACGCAAGCCGCGATGTAAAATTACACGCCCGCCCCCTCTGCCAAACACCCACAAATTCCTAAATTATTCATCGGAAAAGCGGAGCGCGGAGGATCTGAGCCTGTGAGGCAAAGAGCGCGTTGGCAGGCATGCTCCACAGACACGCTCCGGGGCTGCCGCATCCCTTCCAGATCCGATCTCCTCCGGCACCACCTTCCCCTCCTCGCCCCTCTGACAGCTCCCGAGCGCGCGGCGCCCACATTTGGGGCTCCGCTGCTTCGCTCCGCTCTCACCCCCTGATGAGGCAGACAGCAATTAGCGAGACGACAGCAATGAAATCTCCAGCTTCTACATGAAGCTGGAGGCACAAACCCACGGCTCGCAGAGTCAACCGACGAGTCACCCAACGTGGCAACAAAGCGCGTTGAGTGGTTCGGAGCAAATTTTTAAGATTTTTTTTTATAGCGACAGCTTCCTTCTGACAGATTTGATAGGTGCTGGTAAAATAAATGCCACCTCCACAAACGCAAATAAAAGACAATCAGTATCTGGAAAGCACCTGGGAACAACACGGGAGGGGGAGCGGAGAAGTTTCCACTCAGTGGAGGTGAAAGGTAACTTGAGCCATCGTTACGTTGCAGGCACCTTCCCGGGAAGCTTCTGCTGCTATTTCCACACCCAAATACATTCCAATTAATTACCTTTGTTTGGGAATCTCAGGGTGACGACCCCTCAGCAGAGCCAGGAGCTTTCTGAGGGTGGCTTTAGTGGCAGGAAGGCAGCTCTATGCACCAGCCATGGATCCCTGCAGCCTCGCGTTTCACCCTCACCAGGTGCCACCTCTTGCAGCCCTACTCCAACGTGGCATTTAACTGCCATTCCTGGGAAAACCTCCCTCAACCTGCGCCGTGGACAATCCCTATGTCTAACAGCATCATTTCTTAACCAAAACTAAAGCAACTCGCCTTAAAAGGCCGCCAGGATTAGTTAATGTTTGTACTGGCAGCCAGCAGCTCGCTCTTTGGCCACCGTTCAAATACTGGGGCTTTATTTAAAAACCTTTTTGTTGTTGGTTGGTGTTTTTTTTAACGCTTCGGTTTTGTTTCCACCGCTCTCCTCAGGCTGCCTGTGTCTCCCCTGCCGCTGCGCTCCGCAGCTAGGTAGTCTCAATAAATCCAATTTGCAGTTATTTACAAGCCTACTGCGCAGGGCGTTGTCAGAGTCCCTCCGCAGCCCTGCGGCCCACCTGCTTAATTATTGCACAACTCAGTAAATTCCCCGGAAAATGCAACTAAAAACTAATCCTGAAACTTTTCGTGTCTCCCTTCGACAAAAGAAGCATCACCAAGTGACAGGAACACGTGGAAAACGACGTGTGCGGCGCTTACTTCGGCTAAGCGGAGATGTGGGCGCAAGGAAAAGGAGTTACACAAATTAAAGATTTCTTGGCCCAAAAACCTGTGCTGGGCATGTGCTGCCTGCCTGGCAATTCTCCCCCTGCCCAGGCAGAGTTTCAGCCGCTGTGGCACCACTGCCCCAAGTTTTACGGCAATGGCAGCACCACAGAGGAGTTCGAACCACAGTTTCTACCCTCCTAACGTGCCATAATTGGAGCAAAACCCCATTTCTGAGGGGTTTAGCACAAAACAGGGGAGTTATGGCAGCCCTGGGGGATGCCAGCTCCTGCCTGACAGCACCCAGCCCAAAACAGCGAGAGGCTGGAAAAAAAAATCTACCCCAGGACTCTGTGGCTCGACCAACTGTTAACTTGCCTTGCTACTGGGGAGAGAAGCGCCCTGTGAACACCAGCGGGTGTACAAAACCCCACAGAACCGAGAACACAGATAAAAGACACCAGAAAATCCTCAATTCCTGCACATTTTCCCTTCCGTTCCGCAACCAGCTCAGCGCGTCAATAGGGCCAACCTAATCTCCGCACCCTGGAGAGCCATGACGGCTTTTCTGTGAGAACCTAATGGTGACAGCGACCACGCTTCGCCTGATCCTCCTCCCCCCTGCGTGTGGGGAAGGGCATCGGCCATGCTGTGGCATGGAAAGACCCTTCTCCGATACCAGACTGCGAGACACGCGTGTGGAATAAGGGCTTCTGAAGAGTCCTGCGAAGGAAGGACTTCTCCAGGCGAATGGGTTTTGTCTCCATTTCCTACCTGTGAGGAAGGGAAAACTCTTTTTCAACTCAGCAAAGCATGCCGGGATCCTCCGGTGAAAGACGCTGCACCAGAACCAGAACAAGAGATTTCTGTCAGCTTCCCTGACAGACAGCCCGGTGCCCTGGCCGCCATCCCCCGTAACCCACAATTTTGACTATTTTTAGGCCAGGGAGGGTTGGGGAGGAAGGCTGAGCCCTATCCCGACTTGACCCTCAGCCTCCTCACCCACTGCTGCTCCCGCCTCGCCCGGAATTCCAGGGCTCTGCTCCACGCCCTCCCTGCCCTGCCTGTGCTCGCTGCTGGGCCTCCCGCTGCTCTCCCTGAGGGTCCAGGCAGGCCCAACAGCCCCCTCCCCAGTTTCACCCCTTCCTCTGGGACCCCACTGTCCCTCCGCTCGCCGGCCCCGCTCCTCAGTGGCCCCCCCAAACCCCAGCTCCACGCTCCCCCAGCCCACCAACACCCCCATACCCCACAGCCTTTAGCCCAGGGCTCCCCCAGCCTCGCCCTCCGCAGGGACTCCCACCGCCCCCTTCCCCCGGGACCCCCAGTCCTTCACACCACCCGGCCCACAGAGCCCTCCTTTCCCTCAAGGACCCCCCAAACCGCCATCTCATCAGCACCCTCCCTCCCCACAGCCCTCATCCCCCCCACTTCAGCTCTCCCCATCTCTTTTCTCCCTCAGCCTCCCCCCCCCCCCCCGCTTTCCCCTCACCCCCTCCCAGGCACCTCCATTCCCTCCCAGGCCTCACCTCAGGGACTCAAAGCCCCTTTCCCCTGGTCCCCCCCGCGCCCCCTCCAGCCTCCCCTTCCCCCTCCGGCTCCTCCACGCCCCCCTGAAGCACCCACCTTCCCCTCGGCCCCCGCTCACCCCTCACGACAGGCCCGGTGCTGCCACTCCCCCTCCTCCAGCTCACTCGGCCGCCGCCATGTTGCGATCGAGCCGCATCCGGGCACTCGCCCTGCCCGCGTTCCCACGGCAACAGGCTACGCCCCTGGGGGCGTGGCCTCGCACGGCGCTTGCCCCGCCGCCTACCTATAGAAGGCGTCCAAGCAAGTTGAAAGAGGAGCTTGACCAATCACACAGCGGAGAGCGGCAGATTGGCGTGAGCTCTGCCCAATCCGCGGGAAGGCGGGAAGAAGGGGCTGGCAGGGCGCTAATATGGCGGCGCTGTGAGGTGAGTGAGGCGGCCGGTCACCGGCTGCCTGCCTCTCGCTGGTCTCCGGTGCGGGGATGCGGCCGCTGCCCTCCCGACAGCGCTAACCGGCTGTTTTCCCCACCTCTAGGCCCGGGCGATGCCGCTCCGCGCTCTGCTGAAGGCCGCGGCCTCGCTGCGCGGCTGCGGTGCGTATCCTCCCCACTCCCCGTCCTGCCCGCTGCCCCTCGGGCCACTCACCCCTCTCTGTCTCCTCCTCCGCAGCTACCGGGGCTCTCCCGCCCGCCCCCATGCTCGGGAAGCAGCCAGTACCCCTGTACCCCCAGCAGGCTGCCGCCATGGCCACCTTGAACCAGATGCACCGACAAGGCCGCCCCAAACCCCCTCCTCCCAAGCTGGGAGCCACCTTCGGCCGCCCTCAGATTAAAGGAGTGGTAATTAAGAATTTGATCCGCAAACCTAAGAAACCCAATTCGGCTAACCGTAAATGCGCCCGGGTACGGCTGAGCAACGGGAAGGAGGCAGTGGCCTTCATCCCCGGCGAGGGCCACAATCTGCAGGAGCACCACGTCGTGCTGGTCCAGGGCGGCCGCACTCAGGACTTGCCGGGGGTGAAGCTCACCATCATTCGTGGCAAGTATGACTGCGCCCACGTCCAGAAGAAGAAATAAGGAGAGTGGGATGAGGACACGGAACCCTCTGTGCGCATGGAGATGCTGTGTGTGGGTCTCCCCTCATACCTACCCACCTTGGGGTGGAGCAGGGACGTGTTGTTATTTCGCAGCGGCCATTAAAGGTTGATGCTGTGTGGGGCGTGTTGCAGAGTGGTGTGGAGGGTACTGGGAAGAGTGGGGAGGGGGTCTGAGAGTACTGGGAAGGGGGCTGCGGCAGTAGTGGGGATGCTAAGGGGGGCCTAGAGGCACTGGGAAGTGTCTGGGGGGAATGCTGAGGGGGCTGGAGGCACTGGGAAGGGGCTGCGGGGTGTCTGGGGATGCTGGGGGTGTGTGTGGTGTCTTGAGGCACTTGGAGGTTGCCTGGGTGGGTACTGGGGACGCTGTGAAGGGGCCTAGGGAGATCTCGGGGGTATTGGGGAATGTTCCTGGGGTGGCACTAGAAACACTGGGGGATCTGAGGGCTCGGGGGGGTTCTGGGGACGCTGGGGGGGGCTGAGGGTTCTGGGAAGGGGCCTGGGGTGGCACTGGGGAGGGAAACGGGGGTACGGGAGACACTAATGGGGCCTGCGGGGGCGCTGGGGACACTAGGAGGCCGCAGGGGAAGTCAGCTGCCGGGAGGGGGCGTGGCCTCCCCTGACCCCGCCTGTTCCGGCTACTGCCCCGCCCCTTCCGGCCCGGCGCCGCGCCGTGGCGGGCAAGATGGCGGCGCGCAGAGCTGTAGGGGCGGCGGTTCGGGGCTGGCGGAGGGCGGCGAGCGGGGGCGCCGGGGCGGGGGGAGGGGTACCGGGGGGGGGAGGGGCGGCGCGGAGCCGACTGTACGAGCACGTGCGCGAGGGGCGGAGCGCGCGGCCGCAGCTGGACGTGGCGGCGCTGAGCGAGCGGGAGGTGGAGCGGAGGCGCGGGGCCCTGCGGGGGGGCGACCTCGGCGGCATCGTGAGCAGGGGAGGGGGCCCCGGGAGGGCGGGTCATGCTGGGAGGGGCGGGGTCAGAGCAGGGGGGGCGGGGTCTAGTTGGAAAGGGGGCGGGTAAATCTGGGGATGGGCGGGGCCTGGGGAGAGGGCGTGTCTGGGAGAGGAGGGCCTGGGCGGGCAGAGCGTCGGGGGGAGGAGCCTCTAGGGGGGTGGGGCCTGGCTGGAGAGGGGGCGGGTCAATCTGGGGAGGGGCGGGGCCTGGGGGCTGTGGGAGGCCTGTCTGGGAGGGGAGGGGGTTGGGAGAGGGTGGTCTGGCTGGGGGCGGGTTTATCTGGGAGGGGCGGGCTAGCAGGTGGGGGTCACCTGTGTGGGTGGGGTCCTTGGGGGGCGGGGCTTGTCTCGGGTGGGGCAGGATCTGGGAGGGGTGTAGGAGTGGGGTTTGGGGAAGGAGTTTTCACAGGGAGCGTGTCCTTAGTTTGGGGGGCGGGGTCTAACTTTTTGGGTGTGGCCTCAGGTGGGTTGGGTCTGAGGGCGTGTCCCCGGCCCCTCCCCCCCCTCCCCTTTCCCCCCCAGGTTCGCAGCTGGGCACGGCTGGGGGAGGTGCGGGCCAGCATCGCCCGCCTGCAGGCTGAGAAGGACCAGGTGGCCCAGGGT
This sequence comes from Falco rusticolus, assembly GCF_015220075.1. Classification (NCBI taxonomy): domain Eukaryota; kingdom Metazoa; phylum Chordata; class Aves; order Falconiformes; family Falconidae; genus Falco; species Falco rusticolus. The sequence goes on along the minus strand of NC_051207.1, from coordinate 364,561 downwards.
GTGCGCGCCCTCCTGGTGAGACACCCCCCCCCCCCTTTTCCCTCACCAAAGCCTTCCTCACCTCGGGACCCCCCTCTTCCTCACCCTGGGGACCACCCTTTTTCCCCCCAAAGCCTTCCCTGCCCCGGGACCCCCCTCTTCCTCCCTCCTCCCTCACCAGACCCCCCTACCCACCCATCCCCCCTCTCCTCCTGCAGGCAGCCCACGACAAGGAGACAGCGGAGGCGGTAGGGACCTTGGGGAGGGGGATCTCCTCCCCCAGGCAGGGGTATTCTGGCACGGGGTTGGGGGGGTGTGCCCCCCACGCTCCCCCCCACACCCCCTCCTCCCCCAGCTCCCCGCCTACACGTCGCTGCGGGCCCAAGGCCGCCAGATCCGGCTGGAGCTGCAGCAGCTGCTGGCTGAGGAGGCCACCCTGGATGAGCAATTCTACATCCAAGCCCTGCAGCTCCCCAACCGCACCCACCCTGAGGCGGTGAGGGGGGGGATGGGGGGCACAGCAGCAAGGGGGGGAGGGGCTCAGTGCCCCCCACCCACCCCCTGATCCCCCCCTTTTCCCCCAGCCTGTTGGGGATGAGAGCCAGGCTCGTGTGGTGGAGGTGGTGGGAGAGAAACCAGGTATGGGGGTGGGTGGGTCAGGGGGGGCTTGAGGTGAGGGGAGGAGGAGGAGGGTGCGTCCAAGTGATGAGGGTTAATGGGGGGAGTGAGGAGGAGGGTGGTCTGGGGGCGAGGAGGGGTCGAGGAGGGTCCTCGGGGCAAGGAAGGGGCTGGAGGGCGGGGGGGGAAGAGGGGAGTCCAGGGGTGACGAAGGTGCTGCAGGGGAGGAAGAGGAGGGTCCCCGGGGTGAGGAAGGCTCTGGGGGGGAGAGAGAGGGGTCCCGGGGCGAGGAAGGCTCCCACCCCTCCCTCCCCCGCAGTCTTTACCTTCAAGCCCAAGGGACACCTGGAGCTGGGTGAGAGCCTGGACATCATCCGCCAGCGGTGGGTGAGCACCCATGGGTGGGGGGCTGGGTGGGTGCCACACACGTGTCACACATGTGTGTCCCCCATGACACACGTGTGTGTCCCCTCCTCGTGATGCAGGCGCCTGTCGCATGTCTCGGGCCATCGCTCCTACTACCTGTGCGGGGCCGGGGCGCTGCTGCAGCACGCGCTCGTGCGCTTCGCCATGACCAAGCTGCTCTCCAAGGTATTGGGGGGGGGGGGTCCAGGGGGGTCCGGGGGTTCCCCTCCCCCCCATGGCGCCCCCTTTTTCCTCCCAGGGTTTCTCCCCCCCCCATGACCCCCCCCTTTTTCCTCCCAGGGTTTCCTACCCATGACAGTCCCCGACCTGCTGCGAGGCGCCGTTTTTGTGAGTGCTGCCCCCCTCCCGCCGTTCCTAAACCCCCCCCCCACCCCAGTGACCCCCCTCCCCCCCCCCCCCCCGTACCCTTTCCCGCCAGGAAGGCTGCGGGATGCAGCCCAACGCCACCCCCTCCCCCATCTACACCATCGACCCCTCGCGCTTCGAGGACCTCTGCCTGGCTGGGACCTCCGAGGTGGGGATTGCAGGTGAGGAAAAATGGGATTTGGGGGTTGGGGGAGGGGGCTCCAGAAGCCTCACTTTCCCCTCCCCCCCCCCCCCCCCACGCCCATCCCTCCTTTGTCGTCTCCCCCCAGGGTACTTCATGGACCATGCTGTGCGGCTGGAGGACCTGCCCCTCAGGTATGGGGTCCTCAGGGTGCCCCCCACCCTGTTACCTGCTTGGGGGTGGGGGAGGGATGACCCCCTTGAGGGGCGTTGTGGAATCCAGGGCGGGGGGTGGGGTCCTGGAATTGGGGGGGGGGGGGCGGGGGTCCTCACATCCCCTGCCCCGGCAGGATTGTCTGCTCCAGCACCTGCTACCGGGCTGAAACTGACACAGGACGGGAACCGTGGGGGCTCTACCGTGTCCACCAGTTCACCAAGGTACTGGGAGAACTGGGGGGTGAGGGGGGGGCACGTCGCCACCCCCTGCCATGTGTGCCCCCCCCCCCCCCCCCCAGGTGGAAATGTTCGGGGTGACAGCGGCAGAGAGTGGGGCTGAGAGCGAAGCGCTGCTGGCAGAGTTCGTGGCTCTGCAGAAGGAAATCTTCTCCGAGCTGGGCTTGCACTACCGGTGAGGGGGGGGAGGGGCGTCCCCGTGTCCCCCAGCCCCCCCCCACGTGTCCCTGTCCCTCTCCCCCTGCGTGTCTCCCCCCCCCCCCCGCCCACTGACAGCCCCCCCTCCCACCTCCCCAGTGTCCTGGATATGCCCACCGAGGAGCTGGGGCTCCCCGCTTACCGCAAGTTCGATATCGAAGCCTGGATGCCCGGCCGGGGGAAATACGGGGAGGTGAGAGCAACTGGGGGGGGGGGGGAATCCCCCCGGGAAGGGGTGCAGGACCCCCTCCCCCATTACAGGCTGCAGCAGGAACCCACGGGCAGAGCCCCGGAGTTGAGTTCTCTGGGGAATTGGGAGGGTGAACCCCCTATTTTGGGGGTCCCTGGAGTCCAGCTGGAGGGAAAATCCCCATTATCAGACCTGGGGGGGGTCCCCAAATGCCTGTGCCCCCCCCCCCCAGATTTCCAGCGCCTCCAACTGCACCGACTACCAGAGCCGGCGGCTGAACATCATGTACAGCGACAGCGCCAGGCGGCTGCGCCACGCACACACGGTGAGCGCAGGGTGGGGGGTGAAAGATCCCCCCCGGGGGGGGTCCCCAAAGCTCTCTACCCCTCCCCAAATCCCGGGGGGGGGTGGTGTCCCCAAACCCCCTCCACCCCCCCTCATTTTAACCCCCCCATGGTCCCCACAGGTGAACGGCACCGCCTGCGCTGTCTCCCGAATGCTCATCGCCCTCCTGGAGTGCAACCAGCTACCGGTGCGTGGGGTGGGGGGTTTGGGGGCACCCCAGGGTGCTGGGGGGTGCTGGAGGAGGGGGCTCACCCTCCTGCGTCCCCCCCCCCCCAGGACGGCAGTGTCCGTGTGCCCCCCGCCCTGCAGCCCCTCATCGGCCAAACTGTGCTCACCCGGCCCCCAGCCCCGCTGCTGCGGTACATCGGCCCCAACCAGCCTGGGGGGGGCCCCGAGGGACCCTGAGCCCCTCCCCGAACCGGGGGGAGCCCCCCCAGCTGCACCCCAACCCGGGGGGGAGGGAGCCCTAAGGCGGTCCCTGCGCCCGACAGGACACGGATGCTGCGAGAAGCTGGCTGTGCCCTGGGCTGGAGACACGGACATACAACATGTGTGTCACAGGGACACGCGTGGGCACAGGGACATGCGCGCCCCCCCAATAAACACCTTCCCCCTGGCTGTGGACACACGTATGTGCGCTTGCACTCACATGTTCTCCCTGCACACATGCACAGCACCCAGAGAGGACACTGGGAAATGGGGGGGGGCTGTGACCCCCTCCCCAGTGCCTCACACCAGGAGGAAAATGAGGAGGGGGCTGGCGGGGGGGGGGGGAGGGGGCAGCACGCCTCTTTATTTTACAACAACCGATATAAATCCTCTACGCTACAACCAAGAATTGGGGGGGGGGGGGGGGGGGGCGAGGGGTCGGGGAGGGGGGATTTGGTGGGGGGGCTCCCCAAAAGTCCAGCCAACAGCAGCAGGAGCCCCCGGATAAATAGGGGGAATTTCGGAGGGGGTGGGGGGGGGGTCAGTCCACGCAGCGCCCGCTGTTGATGACGATATCGTCGTATTCCTCCTGTGGGGGGAACAGGCACTGCTCAGCCCGCCTCGAATTACTGGGGGGGGGGGGGCTTCGAGGGGGGGGGCCTTTGAGGTGGTAAAGGGAATTGGGGTGGGCAGTGGGGGCAGGGAGGGGATTTTGGAGTGTGCAGCGTGTGCAGGGGGGCACTTACGTCGCTGTTGTCCCCCTCCCCCTCGTCGGGGCTGTCGTCGGAGTCGCCGGGGGGGTCCTGGGCCCCGAAGCGGCGCAGCAGCTGGGGGAGGCGGGGGTCCGGGCGGTGGCGGGCGCTGTACAGGGGGGTGTATCCCACGTACATGCGGGCCGCGGGGTCTGCGCCGGCACGTAAGAGGCACTCGGCCACCTCGGGGCTCTGCGCCTCCACCGCCAGGTGCAGGGGGCTGCGGCCGCAGCTGGGCTCCTGGGGGGAGGGCAATAAAATTGGGGTGTGGGGGGGGGGGTGTCAACTGCAGCATGCTGACCCCTCTGTTCCCCTCCCCCCAGCGCGGCGCTCACCGCCTTGTTGAGGTCAGCTCCAGCGCTGAGCAGCAGCTCCACCATCTCCAGGTCTTTGCGCAGGACGGCGACGTGGAGGGGGGTGTAACCTGGGGGGGGGTGTGGGAGATGGGGGGGGGCTGTGGGGAACAGCCCCCCTAAGCCCCATGGGGGAGTGCACACCCAGCAGGACACCCCCCCCCAGCCCCACAGAGGGACCACCTGCCCCCATAGCAGGAACCCATGGAGGGATACCCCCCCAGCCCCCCAAGGGATGCGCCCCCCCCCAAGCCCCACAGAGGGACCTCCAAAAGATCCCCCAGCTCCACAGGGGAACCCCACAGAGGGACCCCCCCTCCCCAGAAGACCCCCTCACAGCCCCACAGAGGGACTCCCACCCACCCCCAGAGACCCCCCAACCCGCACAGAGGGACACCACCCCCCCCCCCAGCGGGACATCCCCTGCCCCACAAGGAGACCCCCAGCCCCATCGAGAGACACACGGACACCCCATGAGATCCCCCCAGCCCCACTGTGGGACACCCCCAGCCCCATCAAGAGTCACACCACACAGGCACCCCAAGAGACCCTCCCCCCCCCGCCAGGAGGACCCCACAGAGAGACACCCGCCAGGAGATCCAACCCAGCCCCCCAGAGGGGCTCCACAAAGGAGCACCCCCACACCAGGGATGCCCCCCCACCCCCTTCCCCCCACCCCCTCCACCACCCACCGTCATAATTAACACTGTCGAGCTGGGCGCGCGCCTCCTCCTGGTGCCGGGCTGGGGGCGCCGGGGGGGTCCCCAGCAGGTGGCGGGCGCAGCCGCGTCGCCCCTCGCGACAGGCGAGGTGCAGCGCCGTGTGCCCCCCCCGCTCCTGCAGGCACAGCCCCGCGCCCGCCGCCCGCAGCTTCCGCACGAAGCCCGACAGCCCCAGGATCACGGCGATGTGCAGCGCTGTCTGCAAAGGTGGGGGGGGTACACACAGAGACCCCCCCCACTCAGCTAAGGGGGGTAACACGCTCCCTGTGGCCCTCCCCTCCTTTATTTTACGCCCCCCCCCCCCAATACCTGCCCCAGGTCGTTCTGGAGGTCCAGGTACTCGGTGCCCCCCGTGTACTGGAGGATGGAGTCCAGAAACGCCTCGTGCTCGTGGATCACGGCCAAGTGCAAGGCCCTGGGGTGGGGGGGAGGTGGGGGGGAGGTGGGTTGGGGGGGGTCCTGCCACCCCCCAGCCCTACAGGCCTCCCCCGGCTCAAGGATAAACTGGGGGGGGGGGGATGTGGGGGGCGGGCACAGGGTCAGGGTGCTGAGGGCAGGGACTCCCCCCACCAAGAAAAGGAGAACCTCTCCCGCCCTCCAGGAGAGGCAGGGGGATCCTCAGACGATGGGACACCCCCCCACCCCATAAGAGAAGGGACCCCCCGAAAAGAGGAGGGACCCGCACCCGCAAAGAGGAGAAATGCCACCTCCGAGAGGACCCCGCCCCAAGGAGACAAGGAACAACCCCTCCCCCCAGAAGAAGTGGACACACCCCCCAGAAGAGAGGCATAGGACCCCCCAGAGCAGGATGGAGGACCCCCCCCGCCCCCGAAGAGAGGGGCGGGACCCCCATAAAAAGATAGAGCCCCACCCCCAAAAAAAGAGATGCGGGACTACCCAGAAGATGATGGAGCCCCCCAAGAAAAAAGGGGTGGAACCCCCCAGAAGAGGACAGAGCCCCCCAGCAGCACCCACCCCCCAGCAGCACCCCCTCGGGAGAGGACGGAGCCCCCCCCCCCCCGCACTCACGTGTCCCCATCCTCGGTAAGGAAGCCCAGGACGTGCCGCAGCCAGGCCGTAGGGTCCCCCCCAACCGCCGCCGGGGCCTCCCCCGCCTCCTGAGCACCCTCAGCGGCGCCGACGCTCCCCAGGGCCGGGCCGGGGCTGGCGGGGCCGGGGCTGGCGGGGAACGGGCCCAGCTGCCCCTCCCCCAGCGAGCCCAGGCCGCTGTCGCACCACTCATCCCCCTCGGTCCGCTTCACCTCCCCAGGGGGCGGCGCCGCCGCCGCCTCCGCCGCGGCCGCCATCGCCGGGCCCGCCGCGCTGGGCCGCCCTCAGGCCCGCGCCGCCATGGGGCCGCCGCCGTCCCGGGAAATCCCCGCCGGGCCCGGCGATGGCGGCCGCGCGGGGGCTGCCGGGAGCCGTAGTCTCCAGGGCACTTCCGGCAGCAGGGCATGCCGGGAGGTGCGGCGGGAGGAGGGGACCAATCAACGCTGGCCGGGAGGGGGGGGGGGGTGGAATCAATCAGCTCCGAGCGAGGGGGATACTGGGAGGTGTGGCTGCAGGGTGGGGGGCGCCCGCGTGGCATGCCGGGAGGTGTGGCTGAAGCGGGAGGAGGAGCGCAGTGTTCTCAGCCAATCAGCGGCGCCCGCGGGGCATGCCGGGAGGTGTGGCTGAAGCGGGAGGAGGAGCGCAGTGTCCTCAGCCAATCAGCGGCGCCCGCGGGGCATGCTGGGAGGTGCGGCCTAGCGGCAGCGTCCCCCGCCCATGGCCGAGCCGGAGGGTAACGGTGGGTGAAGGGGGGGCGGCGGGACCCCTTCCCCCTGCGAGCTCTACCCACTGACACACACACCCACCCACCTCCATCCCGGTGCTTCCTTCCCAGCTCCTGGCGCCTGCGGGGACGAGGCTGAGCAGGACGCGGAGTCCCCGGTGAGTTACGGCGGGTAGGCCTCACCGGGGTGTGTGTGCGGGCCTCACCGGGGCACCAAGCCCCCCGGGGGATATGGAGACCCCCGCCGCTGATCCCTCCTCCTCGACACAGACCTCCGACACGGAGCCCGGTGCTTCAGGTGACTCTGACAGTAAGTACCTGGTGCCCGGGGGGGGGAGGGGCCCTGGTACCGGGGCGGGGGTCCCGGTGGCTGATATGGTGTGCCCTTCCTCCCCCCGCAGTGGAGCTGCTGCGGAACCTCCTGTCCCGGACGCTGGGGCTGGGTGGGGAGAAGCCGGAGAAGGTGCTGGAAGAGCTGACGCTGGAGGGAGTGAGCCGGTTCCTGCAGAGCGACAGATGTAACGCGGGGGGGTTACCGGGAGGAGGGGGGGAACCGGGGGGGGTCCCGGGGGGGCTCCAGCTTTGAGGACCCCCCCAGCCCCCAATTTCCTTCCCCTTTAGGCAAGAACATCGTGTGTATGGTGGGCGCTGGCATTTCCACTTGTGAGTATGATTGAAGGGGGTGGGTTGTTGATACCAGAGGGGTTTCAGTCCCGGGGAGTGGGGAGGGGTCCCTGACGCCCCTCCCCCCCAATTATTTCAGCCGCCGGGATCCCCGATTTTCGCTCGCCCGGCACCGGGCTCTACGCCAACCTGCAGAGCTATGACCTGCCCTACCCTGAAGCCATCTTCGAGATCAGTTTTTTCAAGGTATGCCCCTCCCCCATGCCTGGATTTTTTGGGGAGGGGTCCCCACTTCACTGACGGGGTCCCTGAGCTCCCCCCCCCCTTAATCTCCCCCTATTTTCCACCCCCACAGCAAAACCCTGAGCCTTTTTTCGCTTTGGCACGGGAGCTTTACCCGGGGCAGTTCAAGGTAAGACCGTTTCTCTGCCCCAGCTTAAAAATAATATATAAATAAAATCGGGGGTGGGGGGGGTGTCTCCTTGCCCCCCCAGATCTAACTGCCCCCCCCAATTTGTGTGTCTCCCCCCCCCAGCCCACCGTCTGCCACTACTTCATGCGGCTGCTGCAGGAGAAGGGGCTGCTGCTGCGCTGCTACACCCAGGTACCTGCCCCCCCCCCCCCCCACACACACACTTTGGGGGAGTCCCAGGGTTCAGGGGGGGGGTCTCACAGCTGGGCCCCCCCCCCCCCCCTCGCGGTTTGGCAGAACATTGACACGCTGGAACGGGTGGCGGGGCTGGAGCCAGAGCGGCTGGTGGAAGCGCATGGAACGTTCTTCAGCTCCCACTGCCTGCGGCCGGGCTGCCGCCAGCACTACGGGCTGCGCTGGATGGAGGGTAGGGGGTGTGGGGGGGGGGGGCACGGGACCCCCGGGGGGGCTGGGGCAGCCCTGGGAGGGGTGTAAAGGGGGTTTGGGGGGGTTGTGCTGGGCGTGGGGGGCTTGGGGAGGGTGTCGCGCTTGGTACTGAGCCCCCCTGGGGGTCCCTGTGCCCTGCATCCCCGCTGTGGCCCCCCTCCGGGGTCCCTGTGCCCCCCCCCAGTGTCGTCCCTGTGCCCCCCCATTGCTTCCCTGCCCCTCGCAGTGTCCCTGTGGGCCCCCCTGTGTCCCTGTGCCCAATGCCCCCCCCTCGGAATCCCTGCTCTGCATCACCCCTCTGCCCTCCCCCTCCCCCATCTCTGTCATCCCCCCCCTACTGACACCCCCCCCCCCCCCCCATTTTTTCCAGAGCGCATTTTCTCCTCCCTCGTCCCCCGATGTGAAAAGTGTCAGAGTGTGGTGAAACCCGGTAAGGGGGGCACCTGGGGGGATGGGGTGCCATACGCCCCCCACCCCAAGGGGGTACCTGTGCCCCGCCCCCCCCCGCCCTCCTGTTCATGCTTTGCCTCCCCCCCCAGATATCGTTTTTTTCGGGGAGAGCCTCCCCTCCCGCTTCTTCACCCTCCTGCAGTCGGTGAGTGGTTTGGGGGGGGGCCCTGTGGCCCCCCGGCATCGCAGCGGGGCTGGGGGGGGGCACAGTGTGGACCTCCCCCCCATTAAAGTCCCTTTTGTGTGTGTTCCCCCCCCAATAACATCCCTCATCCGCCCACAGGACTTCCAAAAAGTTGATCTGCTCATCATCATGGGCACCTCGCTGCAGGTGCAGCCTTTCGCCTCCCTCGTCAGCAGGTTGGACACCCCCGCGGCCCCCCCCAGGACCCCCCTGTGCTCTCCAATGCTGATCACCCCCTCCTTTTCCCCCCCAGGGTCCCCACCAACACCCCCCGGCTCCTCATCAACAAGGAGAAGACAGGGCAGGTGAGAGTGGGGTGTGTGTGGAGGGTTTGTTAAAGTTGGGGGGGGGGGGGCAGGCACTGCCACAACTGTGTCCCCTTCCCCCCAGAGTGACCCCCTCATGTCTCTGATGGGCTTCGGCTGTGGCATGGACTTTGATTCTGAAAAGGCTTACAGGTGGGGGGGTCTGGGGGCGTACAGGGGTGTCAGGGTGGTGTGGGGATGGTCTGTGGGGGGCTAGGGGAGCCTGGGGGGGCATGGAGGGGTCTGGGGGCGTACAGGGGTGTCAGGGTGGTGTGGGGAGGGTCTGGGGGGGCTCCTGGGGGGCACAAAGGAGCCTGGGGGGGCATGGAGGGGTCTGGGGGTGTACAGGGGTGTCAGGGTGGCGTGGGGAGGATCGAGGGGGGGCTAGGGGAGCCTGGGGGGGCACGGAGGGGTCTGGGGGTGTACAGGGGTGTCAGGGAGGCGTGGGGAGGATTGGGGGGGGGGCTAGGGGAGCCTGGGGGGGCACAGAGGGGTCTGGGGGTGTACGGGGGTGTCAGGGTGGTGTAGGGAGGGTCTGGGGGGGGGCTAGGGGAGCCTGGGGGGGCATGGAGGGGTCTGGGGGCATACAGGGGTGTCAGGGGGGCGTGGGGAGGGTCTGGGGGGGCTAGGGGAGCGTATGGGGTGTGGGAGGCACTAGAGGAACCCTTGGGGGTGCTGGGACGCCTGGTTTTTGGGGGGGGGGCACACTCAGGCCCATATGCTTTTGGGGGGGTGGGAGCAGGTGTTTTTGGACCCCCCCAATGTGTGTGTGTGTGTGTCCCCAGGGATGTGGCATGGCTGGGGGAGTGCGACGCCGGCTGCCTGGCACTAGCTGATCTGCTGGGCTGGAAGGTATGCCCCTTCCCCAGCCGTGGCAGTTTTTGGGGTGGGGGTGGGGGTCTGGTTGCTGCCCCCCCCCCCCAGAATCGCAGCTGGGCCCCCCCCCTCGCTCACCCTGTCCCTGCAGAAGGAGCTGGAGGAGCTGGTGAAGAAGGAACACGCTGCCATCGACGCCAAGGCCCGGGGGGGCCGTGGCAAGGCCCGAGGGGGGCCCCCTGAGCCTGGGGGGGGGGGCCACGAAGCCCGGGGGGGGCCCAGTGAGGCTGGGGGGAGCAGCCACGACCCCACGCCGTAGCGGGGAGGTGACATTAAATGGCCGCAGAGCTGTTGGGCTCATTTGTTCCCTTTCTGGGGGGGACGGACCAGTTTGGGGGCGGGGGGGGGGGGCGATTGGGGAGCTACTGGTGGGGGGGGGGACCCAGTCACTGTAGGTTACTGGAGGGGGGGGGGGGGCGCGCTCAGGGCCCCAGGGCGCTGGGGGAGGCACAGACCAGGGGAAACGGGAGAGGGGCCCTGGTTACTGGGGTGTTACGGGGTGGGGGGCCTGGTTACTGGGGGGGTACTGGGGTGTGTGTGTGTGAGAGTTGCTGGGGGGTGGTGATGGCTGCTGGGGAGAAGGGGTCCAGGGCCCATGGCATACTGGGAGGGAGGATCCCTGTTACTGGGGGGCACTGGGGTGCTGGGGGGGGGGGGGGCGGGGGGGGGCTGGACCCTCCCTATCACCATGGAGAAGCCCCCTCTGCTATTCATACAATAAAATGCTTTATTTTTAATTGCTGGCTGTGTCTTCGGGGCGGGGGGGGGGGTGGCGGTGAGAGGGTCTCTGCCTAAATAGGGGTCCCCGAGGGGCCCTGCCCAACTGGGAAGGCCCGGGGGAGACCTGGAGGGGTGTGGTGGGGTGTCCCTTCTCATATGGGGGTCCTGGGGGGGTTCCTGCCCAACTGGAGGGTGCCTGGGAGGGGGGCCCTGCCCGGTCTGGGGGTTCCCTCCCGCACTGGGGGTCTCTACCTGAGGGGGCGCGATGGGCGGGGCCGGCGCCAGAGGGCGCGGATCAAGCCGAAGTGAAGGCTTGGGAGAAGCGGCCAATGAGAGCTCGAGGCGGTAGGCGCGGGGTTGATAGGCAGGGCCGTTAGCCAATGGGCGACGGGCTGTTCTGCTAGGTGAGGCCGATGGAGTTGCGGGCGGGCATGAAAAGAGCCAATCGGAGCGCAGGGAAGTTAATTGGCGTTGCCTTTGACCAATAGCCTGACGAGCCGATGCTGAAAGGCTTTCTGGGAGCAGCCGGGGAGGCGGTAGACGAAGGCGGTGTCTGAGTGCTGGGTCATGAAGAAGGGCGGGGCGTCACTGAGACAGGCAGCCGTTCTACCCAACCAGCTCGGTGGGCGGGCGGCCGGATGCGGCTGACGGCCAATAGAAGGCGTAAGCGCCGTTAACGGACAGAAACGCGGGCGAATCACTACGAGGCCGGCGGGCTGGCGGGCCCAATGGCGGCGGAGGGCGGTGCGATCTGCGGAGGAACATCGCGGCAGGCCAATGGTCTGCGAGTCCCGCCTTGAGTGGCGGAGGGGCGGGCCAATAGGGGCGTGGCGGAGGCGGTGCGGCGGAGTGAGGCGCCATGTCGCGGCGGCGGTGGCGGGGCCCGCAGAGCGCGGAGGGCAGCGGCCGCGGGGGCGAGATGGGGAAGATGGCGGCGGGCGGCGGCGGCGGGGGAGGCTCGGGACGTTATTATGGTGGGGGCGGCGGGGGTGGGGAAGGCGGCCGAGCTCCCAAACGCCAGAAGACGGAGAACGTGGAGCCGCCGCCTCACGGGCCCGGTGGGC
>NC_051207.1:329819-352554 GCF_015220075.1 Falco rusticolus | reverse complement strand
GGCAGGGAAGGGGGGTGGTCCGCAATATCACTCCCCCCTCCCCAAATAATGGTACCTGGGCTTCCAGCTCCTTCTCGTTCATGTCGCGGTGTTTGACCACCAGCACCGCGTTGGTGCCCGACTGTACCCCTGCCCGCGCCCGCCGCTTGCTCAGCCGCACCCTGGGGGGGGGGATGGGGGGGTCAGGGAGCCCTGGGACCTCCCCCCCAAAAGTGCCTGACCCCCCCCAAAAAACTCCCCAGCCCCCCAGATTCCTCCCAACCTCCCCAGCCCCCCAAATTCCAAGCTCCACGGCTGCCCAAATTCCTCCTCCTGCCCCCCACCCACTCCCACGCGCACTCCCCCTCCCCCCAGCCTGAATCCCACCCCCCCAGGTCCCCCCCCCCCAGCTGTTTTGGGGTGCGGGGGGGATCAATCCCCACCCTCAGCCTCACCCCAGTCTACACAGCAAGTCCCCAGCTGAAACAAACGCCCCCCCCAGGGATGCACAACCCCCACCCCCCGGGAAGGGAAATCCCCCCGTGCCCCATTATTGGGGGGGGGGGGTCCCAGTACCCCCCCCCCCCCCCCACACACACACCTGGTCTCCAGCTCGTTGTAGTAAACGCCGTCGCCCTCGCGGAAAATGAAGAAATAATTTTCCTCGTAGCCTTTGCTCGCCTTGTTCTTTACGTTCCAGTTGTACTCCCGAGCGATCTTATAGTCATAGCTGGGGGGGGAGGGGGGCGGCACACGGGGGAGGGGTGAGCGGGTGCCGAGAAGACACACACATCCCCCAACCCCCCCCACCCCCCCCGAAAACGGCCCCCCCAAACCCTTGCTTTAGCCCCCACAGCCCTGCTTGAGCTATACGGGACCGCCACGCTACGTAAGACACCCCCCCCCCCAGCTCTATAGGACCCCCCTGGTTATACACGCCGCCCCCTCCCGGGTATATAAGCCCCCCCCCCCCGCTGTATGTGCCACCCCCCCCTTACACATCCTCGGGGGCGTAATCCATCTCCTCCTCCTGGTCCCGCTTCCGCTTGCGCAGCGTCTCCTCCACCGGTAGGAAATAAGCCACGAACTGGTTCCCTTCCTCGTCCATCATCCCCCTGCCGGCACGGAGGGGTTAAAAAAAAGGAGGGAGGGGACCCCGAGACAGCCCCCTCCCCCCCAGAAATGGGGGGTGGTGACCCCCCCACTGCACCTGATCATGGCCTGGGACATCATCTCCAGCGCGGCTGGGCCGCTCGTGTCCTTGGGCGCCGGGTCCGAGTCGAAGATGACTTGGGCGCAGGGGTTGATCCACATCTGGGGGGAGAAAAAAAAGGGGGGGGGGTGCGGTGTAAAAAGTTGGGGGGAGAAAAAAGAGGGGGGGGGGCGGTAAAAAAGGCACACCCCGCCCCCCCCCAACCCACCCTCAGACCTCAAAACCATCGTTGTGCCCCCCAAACTTCCCACCCCCAGATTCCCCCTGCGAGGGCGGGTCTGTGCCTCAGTTTCCCCCGTGTCAGGGCAGGGGGAAAGGATTTGGGGTGTCCCCCCCTTGATGGGGGGGTCCCTCCCCCCCCGGGGGGTCCCCAAAGTATCCCCACCCCTTTACCTTGAAGTCAGGGAAGACTGGCATGACTTCAATGGGGGTGACGCGCGGTTTGCTGTAGTGCTGCGTGATCTGGAGTGGCACAGAAGGGGATCAGGGCTGGGCGTACCCCCTAAAAAACCCCGGGGTGGGTGGCAAATATCTGGGGGGGGCCCCCAAATATCGGGGGGGCCCAAATAGTGCGGGGGGGGGGGTCACCCACCGCTTTCTGGGCATCCTCGAAGGTTTTTTCGATGGCGGCGATCTGGCTGTCGCGATCTTTGTAGATCTCTTCCTCTGTGAATTGCTGCTTCACTGAGACGCCGATCCTGGGGGGGGGGGCAAAATATAAGGGGGGGGGTGTCAGGGGGTTGCACTTTCACCCTCAGAAGCCCCCCAAGACCCCCCCCAGACTCACTTGACCTCAGGTTTCTCGTTGGAGACGCCGTAGCGGTTGAACTCGGTGGAGATGTACTCGGTCTTGCGCATCCATGGCACCACCTTGGCGTGTTGCTGGGACCTGGGGGGGGGGGCGGCAGCATGACGTGGGGGGGGGAACCCCAATGTGGGGGGGGGCCCCCGGCGGTCTGGAGGGGCTCTGTGCCCCCCCCCATCGATTTGGGGGGGGGGAGGGGCGGTACCTCTTGGAGCTGGTGGGCGCTTGGATTTCCTCCTCTAGTAGCTTCTCATCTGCCGGGTCCAGCAGCACTAAAATGGGGAGGGGGGGAATTTAGTGCCCCCTCTCCCAATTTTTTGGGGTCCCCCCCAGCGTTTCCCCCCCCCCAATTTTGGGGGACCCCAAAAAGCTCCTATTAATCCAATTAACTCCTATTAACAGCCCCTGGGGGAGCCGCTAACCTGTTTCTTTGCCAGGGAGTGGATGCGTCCCCCTTGCCTCAAAATTTGGGCCCCCCCCCCATGAAAATTTGGGGGCGCCCCCCTCCCCAAAAATGGGGGGCGCCCCCCCCTCACCGCTGGGGTCGATGCGGTAGGTGTCGGGGTTGATGAGGTCGATGGTGACGCCCAGGTCGGGCTCGGTCAGCAGATCGTGTTTGTGCTGCTTCTCCAGCGACGTTGCTTTGTACTGCACGAATCTGAGGGGGGGGGGGGGGGGGGCGAGCGGGGGGGTGTATGTCCAAGCACCCCCAACTCCCCCCCGACCCCCCCCAAAATCCAGCCCCCCCCGAAAAAACACACCCCCCCCCCAAACCCCAACACCTCCACAAAAAAAAACACAAAACCCCCTAGTTATAGTGACCACCCCCCCCCGCCAAAAACTCACCACCCCCTCAAATGCCACCCCCCCCCCCCAAACTAGGTGGGGTGACCCCCCCCCAAATCCTTCCCCCGGCACCGAATGAACCCCCAAATCCCCCCTCCTGGGGCCCCCCCAATCCACTCCCCCCCCCCAGATGCACCCCTCCAGCCTACCCCTCCCTGCGCAAACCCGGGCAGGCCCCCCCAGACCTTCACTTTATGCTCGAACTGGAACTGGGGGTCACCCCCTTGTGTCCCCCCCCCGCGCCCCCTGGCCACCCCACACCCCTCCCAGCCCTACCCGCCCCCCGTGCCCCCCCCGCCCCCCCGTACCGGTTCTGGTCGAAGGGGTAGGTGATGAACTTGGGGTCGAAGGGGATGTCGGGGAGGCTGTTGCAGTACTTCACCCGACAGACGACGCCCGACCTGGGGGGGGCGGGGATCAGGGGGGACCCCAACTCTGCAGGGACCCCCCCAAAGCCCCCCCCAAATCTGAGGGACCCCCTAAACTCATGGAGCCCCTCGAACTCATGGGGACCCCCCCAAAGCCCTCCCCCAAACCCGAGGGACCTCCCCCAAAACCACAGCCCCTCCCAACCCCCCCCCCCAATTCATGGAGCCCCCACCTAGAGCCTCTCCAAACCCCTCCCCCAAATCCGAGGGCCCCCCCCAAACACGCCCAGTCCCAACGCCCACTCCCAACTCAAGGGTGGCCCCCAATATCCCCCCCAGCCTCAAAGACCCTCCCAAACACGCTCCCCCCCCAAACCCACAGCCTCCCCCAACCCCCCAACCTGAGGAAGGGGGGCCTCCCAGACCCCCCCCCAATCGACCCCACCCCCCAACCCGATGGGGGGCCCCAAACCCCTCCTCAAACCCCCAGCCCCCCCCTCACCTCTCGGGCAGGGTCCGGTGGGAGCTGGGCCTGCGGGGAGGGGGAGGGGAGCGGGGGGGACTCAAGACATGCCGGGCCCCCACCCACCCACCCGTTCTATGACGTCATCACCCCATTGTGCTATGACGTCATCATATCTCCCCCCCGTTGTGCTATGACGTCATCACCCCCTTGTGCTATGATGTCACACGAGAACCCAGGCGGCTGCACCCAGCCCCACCTCTTCTATGACGTCACGAGGGGACCCCCCCCACGTGCACTATGACGTCATGGGGGAGCCCAGCGAACCCCACCTCCGCTATGACGTCATGACAGGCCCCCTCCCCCTGCGCTATGACGTCACAGGAAAACCCAGGTGCCCACGCCAACCTGCACTATGATGTCGCGCCATGACCCATTCCTTGCACTATGACCCAGGTGCCAGGGCCCACCTCCACCTACGTTATGACGTCACGAGAGGAAACCCCACGTGCGCTATGACGTCACGGTAGAAGCCACTGTCCGGGCCCACCTCTACCTCTGCTATGACGTCATGAGCGGACCCTGGCGCCCAGCCCCCCACCCGCGCTATGACGTCAGGAGGGCAACCCCGGTCCTACCGCCTTCCCCGCTCCCCCCCCCCGCCTTCCCCCCGCCCCCCCCCGCCGCGGCCTTGTGACGGTCACGAAGGGACCCGGTGGCCTGTCCTCCCCCCCCGGCGCGTGACGTCAGGCCGATGACGCCACAGGTACCTGTGGCCCGGCTCCTCCCGCTGCGCCTGCGTCTGGATGGTGGGAGCCATGGCGGAGCCCTGCGCCGGCAGCTCGCCGGGCAGCTACTTCCGGTCCCCGTGACGTCACTTCCCCTCCCCGCAGCCGCAAAGCCCGCCGGGAGCGGAAGTCAAGCTCAGCGTCCACAGAATGGCGGCGCCCTCTCAACAAGCGGCGCCGGGGACCGGCCCGGGCCAGGCTGCCGCCCCCCCCGCGCCGCCGCCGCTGCCCGCAGCCCCCGGGCCGGGAGCGGGGCCGGGGCAGCCGCCGGGGCCGGGGCAGCCGCCGGGGCCGGGGGCGGCGCTGCCGGGGCAGGTGGCGGCCGCGCAGGCGCAGGATTTCGACCCGGTGCAGCGGTTCCGGCTGCTCATCCCCCAGCTGAAGGAGAGCCTGCAGGTGGGCGGGGCTTGGCCGGGGCTGGCGGCCAATGGGCGGCGTGCGACGCCGGGAGGGGCGGGGCTGGCGGCCGGGAGGGGCGGGGCTAGCTGGCGAGAGGGACACGGTTTGTTGCTAAGGGGCGGGGATTGTTGCTAAGGGGCGGGGCTTGTCGCCGAGACGGACACCGTTTGTTGCCGAGGGGGAGTGGCTTACCGCCGGCAAGGGGCGGGGCTTGACGGGAGGGGGCGTGGTGCCGTCTAGGGACGGGGCCCCTAGTGCTGTTAATGGGGGCCTGGGGGGGGGGATTCCCCTGTTCCAGTGATAGGGGGGGTTGGCTCAGGGGTGTCCCCCCTCCCCCCTGGTCAGTGAACCGTCACTGCTGTGTGATCCCCGCCCCCCCCATGACCGTGACCCGCCCCCCCCTGCCCCCCCAGACATTGATGAAGGTGGCAGCACAGAACCTGGTGCAGAACTCCAGCATCGACAACGGGCAGTGAGTGACCGCCTCCCCCCAGTTTTCCCCAGTATCCCCCGATGCCGTTCCAGTGACCCCCAGTACACCCCAGCCCCATACCCCTGCCATCCCCGTACCCTCCAGTGCCATCCCAGTACTTCCAGCATCCTCCAGCACCATCCCAGTCCTCCCAGTAACCCTCAGCGCCAACCCCAGTGCCATCCCAGTCCCCGCCAATACACACTAGTACCATCCTAATACACCCCAGTGCCCCATCCCAGCCTGCCCACCATGCCCCAGTGCCCCATCCCAGGGTCCGCCCAGTGCCACCCAGTGCCCCCTCCCACAGGAAGAGCGCAGACGGGGCACTGCAGCGCTTCGACAAGAGCCTGGAGGAGTTCTACGCCCTCTGCGACCAGCTGGAGCTCTGCCTGGTGAGGGCCCCCCGCAACCCCCCAGGGGACCCCCGCCGGGACACCCCCCTTGCTGCCCTCCCCGCGACTCCCCCCTCCGGGACACCCTTAAGACCTACCTCGGGGACCCGCTGCCTTGCTGCCCACCCTGGGCCCCCACCACCCCCAAGACCCTTTCCCCTCCATGTACCACCCCTGAGCACCCCTCCTCAAGCCCCCCCCCCCCCCAGGGCTCCATCCCTCCCTGGGACCCCTGCCCATGCCTGTCCCCTCAGACCCCCCCCCTGCACTATCCCCACCCCACCCCCAGTGACCCCCCAGGCCACCCCAGTGCCACCACTTCCCCCCCAGCCCCCCAAACCCCACCCCCCTTGCCATGCCCCCCCCCCTACCCCCCCCGTGACCCCCCTGTGTGTCCCCCCCAGCGCCTGGCCCACGAGTGTCTCTCGCAGAGCTTCGACAGTGCCAAGCACGCCCCCGCCCTGGTGCCAGCAGCCCCAAAAGGGGAGGGGGGGGGCGGCGAGACCCTCCCCTACACCCAGTACCTGCCCCTCATCAAAGCTCAGATCGCTGGCGCCAAGGACATCCACAACGCCCTGCTGGAGGGGGCCAACAAGATCACCGGCAAGCTGCCCCCCCCGGGAGGGCCCTGAGGGGCTGGGGGGGGGGGGGGGGGCGGCGCCGGGGTCAGGACCTGCCCCCCGAATTTCCTTGGGGGGTCTGGGGGTGGGGGTTTGGGGAGAGTCCTGGTGGCTGGTGTGGGGCTCTGAGACTGGATTTGGGGGGGTCCTAGTACCCTTTAGAGGGGTCTGAGTGTGGGTATAGAGGGGTGCTGCCCCCCCCCGAGGGCTCTGAATGAATTGGGGGGGGGCATGGGGTCAGGACCCCCCCCCCCCGAATTTCCCTGGGGGGTCTGAGGTGGGGTTGGGGGGTCCTGGTGCCCATTGTGGGGGTCTGAGTGTAGGTATAAAGGGGTGCTTCTCCCCCCCCCCAGGGGGGCTCTGAAAGATTTGGGGGGGGGGGTGTCCCACGGGGGTCAGGACCCCCCCAAAACCTCCCATGGGGGTCCAAGGGAGGCCTGGGGGGGTCCTGAGTGATTTGGGGGGGCATGGGGGACAGAACCCTCCCAATTTTGGGGGGAAACCGTCAGGTTTTGGTAAATAAAGTGGGTTTTTTTTTCACTTCTGTCGGATTTTCTGTGTCCGGGGGGGGGGGGGGGGGGGCGCGCCCCGGGCTGGCGCGATGACGTCACGGCGCTGCCGCGTGGCGTCACGGCGCGCGTCTTTACGCCTTTTGTAACGCGCCGGGCGGCTTCGCGCAGCCTCTTTTGTCCCTCGGGCGCCGCCGTCGCGCTCCGGCTCCGCCCTCCCCCCCCCCCCCCCCGCCCACGCGTCACGCCGCGAATCTCGCGATTGTTGGCGGCGCGTCAGCGTCCGGCAACGGGAGCGGGATCGGGCCGCGGTCGGCCAGGATCAACCGGGCTCAGCTGGGATCAACTGGGAACGGGGTCAGGATCAGCCGGGAGCGTGGGCGGGCCGCAGCCGCCAGCGGAGCGGACCCGGGGTCTGCGGAGGGGCCGGGCCGAGGCCTAGAGCGAAGCGAAGCCGCCGCCCCCGCCGGGGTAAGGGGGTAGGGACACCCCCCCCCCTCCCCGGGATGGGACCCTCCCCCTTGGCATGGGTACCCCCTCCCCGGGGTAGATCAGGGGTTCAGGTTTCTGCCGGGGGCAGCTCTAGGGCTGCTCCTGGGTGGGGGGCTGCTTCGGGGAGGGTTGTTCCGGCCTGTAGCCCCTCCCGCCCCCCAGGACACCCCCACGTCACCCCCCACAGACCCCCCCCTATTGTCCACCCGGGACAGCCCCAGAATCCATGCTCACGCTTCAGGCCTTCAGGACCCCCAAGACCCCCCTACCTGTCCCCTCAGCTACCCCCAGGACACCCTAGACCCCTTACCTATACCCTGGGACACCCCCAGACCCCCGATTTCTACCCCCAGGCTCCCCCCAGACAGCGCCATGTCGGACAGCGACGACAGCAACTTCTCGGAGGACGAGAGCGAGCGCAGCAGCGAGGCCGAGGAGGCTGAGGAGAACGAGGTGAGGCTGAAGGCTGCCGCTGGCGAAGGGATGCGTGTGGGTGCCTTCCCTCACTCCTTCCCCCCCCCCCCGCCCACAAAATCCTCCCCCAGGCTGAGGAGGAGCGTGCCAGCGCAGCTGGCAGCGAGAAGGAGGAGGCTGAAGAGGAGGAGGAGGAAGAGGAGGAGGAGTACGATGAGGAGGAGGAGGAGGAAGATGACGACCGACCAGCTAAAAAGCCACGCCATGGCGGCTTCATCCTGGATGAGGCCGGTGAGCTGGGCAGGGGGGCATGAGGGGCATTGAGGGGCTTGCTGCCGCTCCCCCGGCCCTACTCACCACCCTGCCCCCCCTAGATGTTGACGATGAGTATGAAGATGAAGACCAGTGGGAGGACGGGGCCGAAGACATCCTGGAGAAAGGTGAGCAGCGTCCCAGGCCACTTTGGGGGACCCCCCCCCCCCCCCAGGGCTTTGGGGACCACCCCCCTCTGTGTCTCTTCCCCACCCTGGAGGCCAGAGGAAGAGGATGGACACGCAGCCCCACAGCGGCAAGGCTCTGGGGGGGCCAAACCCCTGCTCTCTGCTTTGGGGACCCCCCCCGGGCTTTTAGGCCCCCCCCACCATGTCCCTTCCCCACCCCAGAGGCCAGAGGAAGAGGATGGACGCGCGGCCCTGCAGTGGCAAGGCTCTAGGGGGGCCAAACCCCTGCTCTCCACTTTGGGGGCCCCCCCTGGGCTTTGAGACCCCCCCTCCCAGCTCCTTTTTCCCCCCAAGCCATCACCAGAGGGGTGGGTGGGAGGGATGGCGTGTCTCCCTGATTCCTGCTGTCTGTCCCTCCCTCCCTCCCCGTGTCCGTCCGCTCAGCACATCTCATCCACGCTCGCCTGGGGATTTTTTTTCGCTTTTATTCCCACTACCACCTTTCCCCCCGCTCCTCCCTGTGCCACCGTCTGAATTTTGATTCCTTCCCCTTTGTTCCCCCCTCACCCGCGGGTGGTTTTGCCGCTATTATTTGCTCCATTCTCCACCGCCACTCCTTGTTCCCGAGCAGAAGAGATCGAAGGTAAGCCCGAATCACCCTGCCACCCCCCCATGTTCCCTCGGCGTCCCCCCTCCGCCAAGTCCGGGGCCGAGCAACCCCAGCCCAACCGCCAGCGCCATCCCCTGGGGGCAAAATCCTGACCCTCCTCTTCGTCGCAGCTTCCAACATTGATAACGTGGTGCTGGATGAGGATCGCTCCGGCGCTCGGCGGCTGCAGAACCTCTGGAGGTGATGGCGGCTCTATCCGTGTGTCTGTTTGTCTTGGAGGGGAGGGGGGCTGTGCTGATGCCCCCCCACACCCCAACCCCTTCTTTTTTTCCCCCCACAGGGACCAGCGGGAGGAAGAGCTGGGCGAGTATTACATGAAAAAATACGCCAAGTCCTCGGTGGGAGAGACGTGAGTCCTTGTCCTCACCCCCAGCCCGACAGAAGAACCCCCGCTGTGTCTACTCTTCATTATTCATTTTTATTTATTATTCCTTGTTATTATTTATTTATAATTTCGTCTTTTTTTCAGTGTTTACGGGGGTTCCGACGAACTCTCGGATGACATCACGCAGCAGCAGCTGCTGCCTGGAGTCAAGTGAGTCTCGTGGAGGGGGGGGGGAGCCCACATCATTTTGGGGGCAACCTGAGGCTGAGCCCCCCCTGTAACGGTGTTTCCCTCTCCGCCCCCCCCACAGGGACCCCAATCTCTGGACTGTGAAGTGCAAGGTGGGCACTGGGAGAGTTGATTCAGCGCAGCAAGGGGTTCTCCGTATCCCCCCCCCCAACACTTTCTTAAACCATCCTTTCCACCCCCAGATCGGCGAGGAACGCGCCACGGCCATTGCCTTGATGCGGAAATTCATCGCGTACCAATTTACCGACACGGTGAGGCTGTGGCAGGGGGAAAGCGGGGGGGGGTGGGGTAAAACCGGGGTGACAGGGCTGCGGTGACACCATGCCGCGTCCCCTCGTTCTCCAGCCTTTGCAGATCAAGTCGGTGGTGGCTCCCGAGCACGTCAAGGGTTACATCTACGTGGAGGCTTACAAACAGACGCACGTCAAGCAGGCGATCGAGGGGGTGGGCAACCTGCGCATGGGCTACTGGAACCAGCAGATGGTTCCCATTAAGGAGATGACCGACGTCCTCAAGGTGGTGAAAGAGGTCACCAACCTCAAGCCTAAATCTTGGGTGCGCCTCAAGAGAGGGATCTACAAGGATGACATTGCCCAGGTGAGGGGGAAAAAAAAAAAATTGGGAAGTGGAACGGGGGGGAATACGTGTGCGTGGGTGGTACTGGGCTCACCCCCTTTGTGCGCTACAGGTGGATTACGTGGAGCCGAGCCAGAACCAGATTTCCCTCAAGATGATCCCTCGTATTGATTTTGACCGGATCAAAGCCCGCATGAGCCTGGTAAGTGGATCCACACCGGTGCCGCCGCGGTGCCGGTGGCCTTGGCTCACTCCCCTCCTACCCCCCGACCCTGCAGAAAGATTGGTTTGCCAAGAGGAAGAAATTCAAGCGACCGCCGCAGCGGCTTTTTGATGCCGAGAAGATCCGGTAAGTGGCCGCCGCCACGCTGAGGGGTGTCAGGCGCTGCCCCAACCCCCCCCTTGGCAAGCTGCCCTCACTGAGGGGGGCCTTTAATCCCTGGGGGGGTGTCTCCTGCCCACCGAGGGGGTGATTTGGGTTTTGTGCCAGGTCCCTGGGAGGTGATGTGGCATCCGACGGCGATTTTCTCATCTTCGAAGGCAATCGCTACAGCCGCAAGGGCTTCCTCTTCAAGAGCTTTGCCATGTCGGCTGTGGTGAGCTGGGCTTGAACCCAAAAGCTGCCGCTTTTCCCCCAAAACAGCTGCGTTTTTAACACTGGGGGATGTTGGGGAGCGGGGTGGTTCCTCAGTGGGGACAGTACTGCCCATCCAGGTGTGTTTTGGGGTGGAATCAGGGCATTTTGGGGTGGAATCGGGGCATTTTGGGGGAGAAATGGGGCATTTTGGGGGGAAAAATGGGGTGTTTTGGGGCAGAACTGGGGCGTTTTGGGGCAGAAACGAGACATCTTGGGGAAAAACAGGGCATTTTGGGGTGGAACCAGGGTGTTTGGGGGAAAAAGAGGGAGTTTTGGGGCGGAACCGGGGCGTTTTGGGGCGGAACCGGGGCGTTTTGGGGTGGAACCAGGGCGTTTTGGCCACCGGCTCCACTCTGCAGATAACGGAGGGGGTGAAGCCCACCTTGTCAGAGCTGGAGAAGTTCGAGGACCAGCCCGAAGGCATCGACCTGGAGGTGGTGACGGAGAGCACGGGTAAGCAGTTGCCACCGCTGTCCCCGTGTCACCACCGCACTGTCCCCTCACCGCCCCCGCTGTCACCCCAGGGAAGGAACGAGAGCACAACTTCCAGCCCGGTGACAACGTGGAGGTGTGCGAGGGTGAGCTGATCAACCTGCAAGGCAAAATCCTCAGCGTCGACGGCAACAAGATCACCATCATGCCCAAACACGAGGATCTGAAGGTCAGGGAGTGACACCGGGTGCCTCCCGCAGCCGCCACGACCCCCCGGCCCCTTTTTCCCCTGCCCCACGCTGTTTTCTTCCCACCCCCATCCAGGACATGCTGGAGTTCCCGGCTCAGGAGCTGCGCAAGTATTTCAAGATGGGTGACCACGTCAAGGTGATCGCGGGGCGTTTCGAGGGCGACACGGGGCTGATCGTGAGGGTGGAGGAAAACTTTGTCATCCTCTTCTCCGACCTCACCATGCACGAGGTATTTGTGGGGGGAAATTCCAGCTGGGCACCCCAAATTCCACCCCAAAATAGTTTTTTTTTTGGGGGGGGGTGGGTGGGGAAGAGGGGAAACGGCTGCGCCTCACACTTCTCGCCACCAGCTCAAGGTTCTGCCGCGGGACCTGCAGCTCTGCTCAGAGACAGCGTCTGGCGTGGATGTGGGGGGGCAGCACGAGTGGGGGGAGCTGGTGCAGCTGGACCCCCAAACCGTGGGTGTCATCGTCCGCCTGGAGCGGGAGACCTTCCAGGTGAGCTCCAGCTCCCCGGGGATCCCCGCATGAGCCGCATCCGCATCCTGGGGGGTTTTCCACGCTCATCCCTTTGCCAGAACCGTGTCCCCTGCCTTGGGGGGGTCCCCCCTTTTTGGCTGCACCCCTCCTCAGCCTCTGGCCGTCCCGGCAGGTGCTGAACATGTACGGGAAGGTGGTGACGGTGCGGCACCAGGCTGTCACCAGGAAAAAGGACAACCGCTTCGCTGTCGCCCTCGACTCGGAGCAGAACAACATCCACGTCAAGGACATTGTCAAAGTCATCGATGGGCCTCACTCGGTAGGGGGGGTTGGGGGGGGTCCTGGGGGGGTGAGCGGCCTCTCGGCATTTTGGGGGCTCTGGCTCCTTGCTGGTGCTGCTCTGGGTCCGTCCCTGCTTCAAGGACGGTCCCTGGGGGGAGCCAGGTCCCTCCTGGCACTGTGGGGGTGTGTGTCTCTGGTATATTGGGGTCCCTCCCGGTGCCCCCCACGCATCCCTCCCAGTGCCAAGGGGATACTGGATCACTCCTGGCACCCCCGTGCATCCTTCCCATTGCTGAGGGGAGGGTCCAGTCGCTGTTCCTCCTTCTTTTACTGGGGTTTAACCCCCCTCCCCTGGCCTTTTACTGGGGTTTAACTCCCTTCCCGCCCCCCCCCCCCCTTTTTTTACGGGGCTCAACGCTCCCCCACTTCTACCGGGGCAGGGTCGCGAAGGGGAGATCCGGCATCTCTTCCGAGGCTTCGCCTTCCTGCACTGCAAGAAGCTGGTGGAAAACGGCGGCATGTTTGTCTGCAAGACTCGCCACCTCGTCCTGGCAGGTGGCTCCAAGGTGGGGGCACACCAGGGACACCCCCAGTGACTGCTGCCCCCCTGTTTTGCTGCTACACACACCCCCACCCCCCATTTGGCTGCTGCTCCCTCCTCCAGGCGCTGTTTTCTTTCCCTCTTGCAGCCGCGGGACGTCACCAATTTCACCGTGGGTGGTTTCGCCCCCATGAGCCCCCGTATCAGCAGCCCGATGCACCCCAGCGGGGCTGGTGAGTGGTGGGGGAGCGTCCCCGAGGCCGTGGGGGTGTCCCCAAGGACCCACCCCTCAGCCCCGTTTCCATCCTGCAGGCCAGCGTGGTGGTTTCGGTGGCGGCGGCATGAGCCGTGGCCGTGGCCGCCGGGATAACGACCTCATCGGGCAGACGGTGCGCATCTCCCAAGGACCCTACAAAGGTGGGTGCCCATTTGTGCCCCCCAAAACAGGGCAGGGAGCTTCAGGGATGCCCGGATCCCCCCCCATCCCACCCTGAGCCCCCATCCCACCCCCCAGGTTATATCGGGGTGGTGAAGGACGCAACAGAGTCGACGGCGCGTGTGGAGCTGCACTCCACTTGCCAGACCATCTCGGTGGATCGCCAGCGCCTGACCACTGTGTGAGTGGGGGGACGGGGACAGTGGGGGCGGGGTGGCCCCTGGAGCCCCCACGGTGGGTCAGGGTGGCCCCTGGAGCCCCCACGATGGGTCAGGGTGGCCCCCAGACCCCCCACCGGCAGGTCAGGGTGGGCTTCAGCATTGGTGACACTTGGGGCAGAACCTCCCCCTGCGGGTGGGTGACCCCCCCCAGACACGAGCGGGGCTCTGTTGTGGGGTCCCTGCCCCCACTCCCCGTCCCCTGACAGCCGCGTGTCCCCGCAGGGGCTCCCGGCGCCCAGGGGGGATGACGTCGGCCTACGGGCGCACCCCCATGTACGGCTCCCAGACCCCCATGTACGGCTCTGGCTCCCGCACCCCCATGTACGGCTCGCAGACCCCCCTGCATGACGGTGAGTGGCACGGGGCGGGGGGGGGGCGGCGGGGGGGTGGAGGGGACAGGGACTGGGGGGACCCCGGGGACACAGGGGGGTCCCACAGCCACAGGGGCTGAGGGGGGCCACTGTGGGACCCCCGCAGGTAGCCGCACGCCGCACTACGGCTCGCAGACGCCGCTGCACGACGGGAGCCGCACACCTGCCCAGAGCGGCGCCTGGGACCCCAACAACCCCAACACGCCCTCCAGGTGGGTCCAGCCGGGGGGCAGGGGGGGGGGGTGGGGGGGTGTCCCCCTGATTGAAGCGGGGGTTCCCCTCAGCGGGCCAGCCCCGTTTTGGGGTCCCTGGGATGGTCACGCTGTGACGGTGCTGCTCGTTGTAGGGCCGACGAGGATTTTGAGTATGGCTTCGATGACGAGCCCACGCCCTCGCCGCAGGGCTACGGGGGAACCCCGAACCCCCAGACGCCCGGTTACCCCGACCCCTCGTCCCCCCAAGTCAACCAGCCTTACAACCCCCAGACCCCCGGCACGCCGGCCATGTGAGTCCTCCTGCTACCCCGGGGAACCCCCAAATGCTGCTGGGGGGGAGGGGGGGGGGGAAATGTGCTTTAGGGGGGACCCCAAATCATGTCCCTGGAGGGGTAAAGGCTCCTGGGGGACCCCAGACCGGGGCTGGAGGCGTATAGGTGCCTTGAGGGGGGTATAGGCTCCTGGGGACCCCAAACCATGTCCTGGGGGGGGGGGTATCAGCTCCTGGGGAACCCCAAACCACAGCCTAGAGGGCAGGTATAGGCTCCTGGGGGACCCCGAATCGTGGTTGTATGGGGGGAATGGCTCCTGGGGGACCCCAGACCGTGGCTGGGGGGCATACAGGCTCTTGGGGGACCCCAAACCATGATTCGGGGGGGGGGGTACAGGCTCTTGGGGGACCCCAAACCATGATTCTGGGGGGGGTACAGGCTCTTGGGGGACCCCAAACCACAGCCTGAGGGACATACAGGCTCCTGGGGGATCCCAAATCGTGGTTCTAGGAGGAAAGGCTCTTGGGGGACCCCAAAGTATGGTCCTGGGGGAGGGGAACAGCTCCTGGGGGACCCCAAACCACAGCCTGGGGGACCCCAAACCTCAATCCTGAGGGGGAACTGGCTTCTGGGGGACCCCAGACCTCAGTCCCAGGGGGCGAACTGCCCCCCCCCAGGGTGCAGCATTGGCCCTGGAGGACCCCAAACCCTCATACCCCACCCCTGGAGACCCCCCAGATCCTGCCTCCGGGGGTGCCACCTCTCCTGTCGTGTGTCCCCCACCCAGGTACAACACAGACCAGTTCTCGCCCTACGCCGTCCCCTCGCCGCAGGGCTCCTACCAGCCCAGCCCCAGCCCCCAGAGCTACCACCAAGTGGCCCCCAGCCCCGTGGGCTACCAGAACACCCACTCACCGGCCAGCTACCACCCCACACCGTCGCCCATGGCCTACCAGGTACCCCCAGACCCCCTCAGAGCCCCCCAGACCCCCTCAGAGTCACCCCAAAGCCCCTTGTAGCCCCCCTCCACAGCCCCTTGTAGCCCGCCTCCACCCTTCAAAACCCCTTGTAGCCCCCCAAAACTTCCCATAACCCCCAAATCCCTCATAGCCCTCCCCAAACCCCCTCGTAGCCCCCCCCCAAACCCCCCAACACCCGCTCACAGCCCCCTGTACCTCCTTGTAGCGCCCCTAAACCCCCCTACAACCCCTCATAATCCCTCTATACCTCCTCATAGCACCTGTATATACTCCCTTGTAGCCCCCCTACACCCTCTCATAGCCCTCCTATACACTCTATAAACGCCCTCATAGCCCCCTAAACACCCTTGTAGCCCCCCTACATGCTCTCATAGGCCCCCTACACCCCCTTGTACCCCCCCACCCTCTCATAGCCCCCTAAACTCCCTACAACCCCCCCCTCCTAGCCCCCCTACCCCCCCAAACACTACCTGCTGTCTCCCCCCCAGGCCAGCCCCAGCCCCAGCCCGGTGGGCTACAGCCCGATGACCCCTGGGGCCCCTTCCCCGGGGGGGTACAACCCCCACACCCCCGGATCAGGGATCGAGCAGAGCTCCAGCGACTGGGTCACCACCGACATCCAGGTGAAGGTCCGGGACACCTACCTGGACAGTCAGGCAGTGGGACAGACCGGCGTCATCCGCAGTGTCACGGTGAGGCCACACACACACACACCCCCCATCCCTGGGGAAGGGTTTGGGGGGCAGTTTTGGCATATGGGGGTGACACTGACCACCCCAACCCCCCCCCCCCCCCATGTTGATCCTCTAGGGTGGGATGTGCTCGGTCTACCTGAAGGACAGCGAGAAGGTGGTGAGCATCTCCAGCGAGCACCTGGAGCCCGTCACCCCCACCAAGAGCAACAAGGTAGAGCCCCCCCACCTTCCTGAGACCCTCACCCTTTCCTGGGACCCCCTCACACCTCCTAAGACCCCCTCACCCCTCCTGTCCTCTGCTAGCCCCACACCCTGGACCTTCTACATCCCACACCGGCCCCCCAGCACCCCCCCACCACCACTCTAAGGCCCCTTCTCCCCTAATTCTCCCCAAAACTAACTCCCTGCCTCCCCCCTACCCCCCGGCAGGTAAAGGTGATCCTGGGGGAGGACCGCGAAGCCACCGGGATCCTACTCAGCATCGATGGGGAGGATGGGATCGTCCGCATGGATTTGGAGGAGCAGCTCAAGATCCTCAACCTCCGCTTCCTCGGCAAGCTGCTGGAGGCCTAAGGGGGGGCCCCTTTTGCCCCCCCACCATTTTCTTTGCCCCCCCCCCCCTTTTCTTTCTACACCCCCCCCCCTTCATTTTTTTCCCCTTCTCTGCTGGTTGTAGCAAGGTCTAGGTGTTAAATAAACTCCTGTGGGTGCGGCACCCCCTCTTCTGTGCTGCCTCGGTGGGGTGGGCAAACTGCCCTTCCCCCCCCTTAAACCCACAGAAGGGGGCAGCGGGTGAGCCAGCACCCTTGTGCCCCTTGGGGCTGGGGAAGGAGGGGTCAAACCGCCCCCCCCCCCCGTGGGGCAGGGGCTGCACTGGGACCCCCGTGAGGCTGGGGGAGGGACAGCTGTGCCCACCCCATAAAACCGTGGTGGTGGTGGTGGTGGTGGTGGTGGTGGTGAACCAGCCCCCCTGGGGTTGGGGAAGGGCCATCAAAAAGCCCCCCCCCCCTTCGTGTGGCGGGGAGGGGGCTGAAGCGGGGCCGGGGGGGGTTGTACGGAGGGCCCCGTGGGGCCGTTGGCGGGGGGCGGGGGGGTTGAACAGGGACGCACCGCACACACACCCCGCCCCGAAGAGCCGGGGCGCGGCGGGCTCAGCGCCGGCCGCACACGTGTTCCGCTCCCTCCACTCTCATCTGTTCTCATTGGCTCTCGCAGCGGCTGCCCCGCCTCCCCTCTGATGCTATTGGCCAGCAGCCGCGCTCCTATTGGTCACCAGCCATCAAGCTCCGCCTCTCGCGCTTTGTCCCCACCCCCTTTCTTCCCCTGCCACTGCTGATTGGCCGGCGGTGCTGACAGGTGATTGGCCGCAGCGGTGGCGCCTGCGCCGTGAGGCGCCCGGTGCGGGAAGATGGCGGCGGCGGCGGCGGGGCGGGCGTTGGCGGCCTGTGGGGCCCGGGCCGCCCTCGGGGCCCGCCGGGCCCGCACCGCGCTGGGCCGGGCCGCCAGCGGGGCCGCCGGGACCGAGGCGGTGCTGCGGGAGCGGCTGCGGCGGCACCAGGTGGGGCTGGGCCCGGCGGGGGGGCGCTGGGCCTGGGCCTGAGGCGGCGGTGAGGGCCCCGCGGGGTGCTGAGGGGGGCGCGGGGACACCGGTGTCCCCATGGCTCCGGGACCCGCTGGAACTTCCCGGCTCAGGGCTCCACGCCCGGCCCCGCCCTTCCTCCGCTGTCCCTGGGGGTCCCCAAGGGTCCCTGGGGGCCCTTGGTCGTCCCTGAGGGTCTCTGGGTGTCCCCGGGCGTCCCCAGGGGTCTCCTGGGCGTTCTAGGTCATCGCGGGGGGTCTCTGGTCATCCCTGGGGTTGTCCAAGGGTCCCCCAGGTGTCCCCGGCCATCTCTGGGGCTCTCCAGGGGTCCTCAGCTGTCCTCGGCCATCCCTGAGGGTCCCCAAGGGTCCCCTGGGGGTCCCAGGCCACCCGCGGGTGTCCCCAAGTGTCCCCAAAGCTCCCAGGAGGCTTCGGGGCTCCCTGGATGTCACCTGTCCCCAAGCGTACCTGGCTGGTCTGGGTGTCCCCAAGCCCCTGGGCCATCCCGAGGGCTTGTGTCACCCACCTGCTGTGTGCGTGTCCCCCTCCGCAGGCGGCAGAGGGACCCCTGGGCCCCCCCCCTGGCCCGGAGCAGGAGGAAGAGGAGGAGCAGCGGCGGCGGGCGAGGATGGCAGCCGCCCGGCGGCTGGCGCTGCGTGTGGCGGGGCTGCTGGGCGCTGGCACCAGCGTGGCACTCATCTACATCTTCGGTCAGTCCCCGGTGTCCCCAACGTGTCCCCCGCCACCCCGGTGCCACCACAAACCCCTCCCTCACCTCTGCTCTCCCCCCTCCCACAGGCAGCAACGCAGTGGACGAGCATGGTGCCAAGGTGAGGGGCGCACGGCAGCGGGTCCCCCCCCCTTTATGAGGGCAGCGGGGGCTGCACTGATGTCACCTCCCTGCCCTTTAGGGACATTTGGGGATGCAAAAGGAGCGTAGTGCCTTCCCCACCCCTTCCCCACCTGCCCCCCACTGTTCCCTTTTTGCCGGCGTTTTCCTTTATTTTGGGGTTTTTGGATCAGGACTTTGTGTCCCTGAGGGGGGTGACGTATCCCCAAGGGGAATGGCTGTCCTTGTCACACCCCAGGGGAGGCATTTTTGTCACCCAAGCCCCCTTTTTTGATGAATTTGGAGGTGACAAGAGGTGGTTTTTGATGTGCAACGGGGCTCCCCGGGGAGGGCGAGGTGCAAATTGCCCGGTGGGGGGGGACAAGGTGACATCAAACGGGGGCTGACAGGGAGGGGGAGCGCCCAGCAGTTGACAACGGCACCCGTGGGGTGACAGGGACATCAGTGGGGTGACGAGGCCGTTAGTTGGCGGAAGGAAACCGTGCGGGAATGCTGTCACCTACCTGCAAATTGTCCCTGTCACCTCGCTGAGTCCTTTCTCCCCCTCCAAGTGCCACCATTGCCCGCGCGGTGCCACCACGGCCTTACCACTGTCCCCATCTTAACCCCCCGCCTCCCTTTTCTCCCCACAGATTCCCGATGAGTTTGATGGCGGTGAGTGACGTCCCCAGGGGGGTGACAGCCACCGGGCGGGGGGGGGGGGACGGGGACGGGACACACGGACACACTGTCACATCCTCAGGGCCATTTAACACCTCGGTGTTGCAGGCCGAGGCTTTTACGATGTTTTTAACACCCCGTTGTAACCCAAAAGGAGCTTTTTGGGGCTGGGGAGGGGTGTGTTTTTACCGGAGGGGGGGGGGGGGGGTGGCAGGGGGGAACTGTCCCCCCGTGTTGGGGACAGTGGGGACCCCCGGTGAGTCTCACCCACACTGGCCTTGGCTCCACAGACCCCGTGGGCATCCAGCAGCTCCGCCGCACCTACAAATACTTCAAGGACTACAGGCAGGTGCGTTTGGGGGGGGTTCCCCCCGTTTGGGGGGGGAACTTTGTCCCATCGGGGGGTGGCTGTCCCCATCCTAAGAGCTTTTGTGCCCTCCCAGGTAGTTTTGTCCCGTTTTGGGGATGTTTTGGGGGTCGTTTGGGTCTTTATTCTCTCTTGAATGCCCTTGTGCTAGTGTGAGGGGGTCACATCCCTTTTGGGGTCCCCTGTCCCCATTCTGGGGTCCCCTGTCGCCATTTTGGGGACGTTTGGGGTCCTGGGTCCTCGTCCCCACCAGGGGGGTTCCTTGTCCCCGCTGCAGGGGTGCTTGTCGTGAGGCAGCAGCTCCCCTCCCGCTTTGCGGGGGCTTTCCAGCCCCTGTGGCAGTGTGGGGACCCTCGTCCCCATGCCGGTGGCTTGTCCCCCTGCTTGGGGGGTGGGGGGGCCCATCCTTCCCCCTGCCCCCCCTCCCCCCCCCCCCCCCCCCCCAGATGATCATCGAGCCCACCAGCCCCAAGCTGCTGCCGGACCCCCTGCGTGAACCCTACTACCAACCCCCCTACACCCTCGTCATCGAGCTCACCGACGTCCTGCTGCACCCCGAGTGGTCGGTGAGTGTCCCCTGAACCTCCCCCCTGTCCCCACCCCCACTGCCACGCCCCTGTGACACCCCCCCTCTTGTTGTCATCCCCCCCCCCCCAAAAAAAAAATCAGCTCGTCACCGGTTGGCGCTTCAAGAAGCGTCCGGGCATCGAGAGCCTCCTCCAGCAGCTCGCGCCCCTCTACGAAATCGTCATCTTCACCTCTGAAACTGGCATGGTGAGCGTGAAATGGGGGGGCACAGCCACCTAGGGGTGCCCCCCACCCTCTCACCCCCCCCTTTCCGTCCCCATCCCCCCCCTCCCCCCCCCCTTAGACCGCCTTCCCCTCATCGACAGCGTGGACCCTCACGGCTTCGTCCTACCGCCTCTTCCGTGACGCCACCCGTTACATGGACGGTCACCACGTCAAGGTGGGGGGACACAGGGGTTGGGGGGGGGTACTAAAGCACCTGTGCCCCCTCCCCCCTTGAGTAACCCTTTTCTTTTTTTGTATTATGCCCCCCCCCTCCCCCCAGGATATTTTCCTGCCTCAACAGAGACCCGGCGAAGGTGGTGGTGGTGGATTGCGAGAGAGAAGCTTTTGCCTGCAGCCCTACAACGGGCTGGCGCTGCCCCGCTGGGACGGCAGCTCCGACGAACCAGCGCGCTCTACGACCTCACCGCTTTCCTCAAAAGTACGGACGCGCCCTCCCCCAGTAGCCCAGATTCCCCCCCCAAATATCCCTCACCCCCTCAGATAAAATCTTCTTTCATCCCCGCAGCCATCGCGCTTAGCGGGGTGGAAGATGTCGGACGGTGCTGGAAAATTACGCGCTGGAGGAGGATCCTTTGGCCAGCTTTTAACGTCGTCGCTCGCAGCTGGAGGAGGTGGGGATGCGCGGGGGGGGGGACAGATGTCCCCTGTCACCGGGGAGGGGGTGACAGCCCCTCATTGCCTATACCGGCTGGCTTTCCCCCCCCCCCCCCCCCCAAATT
This sequence comes from Falco rusticolus, assembly GCF_015220075.1. Taxonomy (NCBI): domain Eukaryota; kingdom Metazoa; phylum Chordata; class Aves; order Falconiformes; family Falconidae; genus Falco; species Falco rusticolus. The sequence goes on along the minus strand of NC_051207.1, from coordinate 331,731 downwards.
GGGGAGTGCAGGAGGAGCAGCAGCGCTTGGCCGAGCTGGCACAGGGCAAGAAGCGCGGGGCTTTTCCTGGGTGCCTTGGCCGGGCGCCTCTGGCCGCGCTCCAAGCAGCAGTGACGTCAGCGGTGATGTCATCGCGCTGGGGCCGTGACTTCGGTGTGAGGGCGGCGGTGGGGGGGTGGGAGGACAGGACGATGCCTTCCCCCCCACACACCCAGTTTGTCGGCCCGGGAGGGGGGTGACGCGTCACCCGGAGCTGGACGATGCGGTCGGAGGGCGCTGGTGGCCCTGTGGTGGGGGCGGGGGCCAGATGTGGGGCGCCTCACCTCCCCCCCCCCCCATTGAGGGGGGAGGGGATTTGGGGGGGGCTTGACCCCGTGGGGGTGAATAAAGGGTGATGTGTAGCTGTGGGTGCACTGTGCTGCTTGGGGGGGGGGGGGGGCATGGAGCAGCCCCCCACCCTGGTGCTGCGTCGGATGTGGGCTCTTTTTTGAGGGGGGGGGGGGGGAGGGAGATGGGGCCAGACCTGCGTTTGGGAGGGGTCAGTATCCTGGGGGGCGTGACTGAGAAGGGGCGGGGCTTGGCCTTAGAAAGGGGTCTGGGGGTGGGGGTGGTGGGCTCAGACCTGCTGAGCATTGGGAGCGGGCAGGACCCCCCAGGCCTGGATCTGCCCCCCCCTCCCCCCCCCCCCTGCTGCTGGCCAATGGCCGTGTGCTGCTGGCCGCCCTCCTCGCCCTCCTCTGCCCCTCACCGGTGAGCCTGGCCCAAGGGGGGGGGTGCTGGGGGGCGGGGGGGGGGGCAGGCAGAGACCCTTGGTAATTCTTGGGGGGGGAGGGGGGGTCCCTGGAGTATTTTGGGCCTCCGTTTGTGGTGCGCGGGGGGGGCTATGGGGGGTGGGGGCGTTCCGAGGGGGTATATTGGGATGTTGCGGGGTGTGTCTGTGGTGTTGTGGTTTTGGGGTCCTGGGGGGGGGGAGGCTCCAGGGAATTTGGGGGGCATTGGGGTGGATTTGGGGATGCTGGGGAGCAGTGGGGGGGGGGGCTTAAGGGGCATTTGGGGGGGGATATTTGGGTCAGGGGGTGTCCCCGGTGGATGTTTTGGGGCTGGGGGGGGGTCTGGGTCGCTGACTTCCACCCTGCAGGGTGCAGCCAGCTGGGGTGCTGGAGCTGCGGGTGCTTTCGGCGCGGGGGGGGCACGGGGGGGCCATGTGGGGGTCCCTTCTTGTCGCCTTGTCTTCCGCCTGTGCCTGCGCCCCCCGGGGGGGTCGGCTGCAGCTGGGGGTCACCCACAGCCCCCCGGGCCCCCCCTACCCCAGGGACCCCCGGATCCTCCGCCTGCCTTCGCTTCCCTGGCCGGTGAGGACCCCCCAAGTTTGACACTCCCTCCCCCCCCCCCCCCCCAGATAGTCTGGGATCCCACAAGGGACCAGGAATGACACCCACCCCCTAATTTTGGTGACCCCCCCCCCCCCCCCGCCAGGGCACCGTCTCCATCGTCATCGAGTCGTGGGGAGGCTGGATGAGGCCAAAGGCTCTGGGGGTGGGGGGGGGGGGGGCAAAGGGGGTCGGGGGGCCCTGGGTTTCGGGGGGTGGGTCCATAGGGGGGGGGGGGGGATCTGAGAACCCAGAGTGTTGGGGGGGGGGGGGGGGCGGGGGGGGCAAAATGGGGGACAAACTGGGGGTTCGGGGGTAAATGGGGGTGAATTGAGAGGGGGAATGAGGGGCCAGGGGCAAATGGGGGATAAATAGGGGTTGGGGGGGGGGGGAATGGGGGTCTTGATGGTAAATGGGGGGGGGCAAATGTGTGTTCTGGGGGACAAATGGGGAGGTAAATGGGGCAGGGGGTAAATGGGGATCCCAAGCGTTAGTGGGGGATGAATGGGGGGGGGGGGTGTGGAAATCCGGGGGGGGGGGGG